>NC_091129.1:165831114-166098614 GCF_040183065.1 Periplaneta americana | reverse complement strand
TAGCCTATTCACACCAGACACGTAAATATAATGTATTTACTGATATTAAAATTCCATTATATCATTATGTTAGCTATTACCCAACACATGTGAGCAGTGCTTTGATACACTTGGAGTTACGCTGCTTCAATAGCATGCTCAGCTGCAATTACCGTCAGCACTTTCTATCCGGTAGCATTTAAATTGTTTGTAGGCCTACTAGAAGTTAAAGCGGTATAGAAAACAGATTTAATGTTATATTACATAGACTATATATAAAATTTTAAAGTACTAGGTCGTCTCAAAAGAAAGGTCGGTTTTTTAAGTTTGGTGTTCTGTAAAATTTTGCGATCTTGTACACCACAAGAATCAACAGTGAAAATTCTCAGGTCTAACCGGGACTCGAAGCCAAGTCGCCTGTAATAGACTGATAGTCTAGACTAGTGATGAGCAGGCTTCGAGACCTTGGACCCGATACAATAAGTTTACTGTGCATGCACTGTAGGTTTTTGACTCGTGTTGAGGTAACAACGTTGCTATTTAGAGTAGAGTACGGTAGTATGGGGAAACACACACATATGTACATTCTGAAAGTAAATGTACATTACACAATGACAATGTCAAAAGAATGTGAAAAGCATTTATTCTCCTGTCTTTTACAAGCATTTGTGTTTAATTATACACAGTGTTAATGGTGGAAATAAACATGTAGCAATTTTATTTTTTTCATTTATCCTATTGGTCGTCTTTAGGAAGTGCAGTTACAGTACCGAAATGTAATGTACTACAAGATACATTCTCAGTGTCTCAAACGTAAATCTTTTTCGGTTATCTGCCAAAGTTTGTACTGTGGAAAGCTGCGCTCTACGTCGCATGACGTGATAGGAGCAAAACGAAAAAACCTAACATCATTGCAGTCTCTAAGAGACAGTCCTTTATTCTAGGGTGACTTTATGTCCACTAATTTACTGTTTATGTTACACAATGTTCCATATCCGTTATTTTTACATAAAATTGATTTCCACTTCTGTTTTACACGTTCAGTAACCGGTGTACTTGGTGCCTCATTAATTCTCTGCGTCATTTTCTAAAATAATTTGAGGGCTTCCGGCATCTCTTGCTCTGACTTTTCTAACCGTGTAATAGTTTCAGACACAGTTTGAAAATGGATTTGTATGAAAACCAAATTATTCGTCAGAACCTTCAAATCCAGACCGTTTTCCTTTGCGTATTTGTTGGCATTCATTCTACAGTACCCCCACCCACTGTACGCTTTACCACTATACTCAGTTCGCCGTTATGCGGTTTTCCCACTGAACTGCTCTATCGGGTCCGAAGTCTCGAAGCCTGGTGATGAGCAAACGTTTATTGGAGTTGGACTAAAAAAAGAAGAAATACATGACACGGGCAAACAAAGTTTATTGAAATGTTGCAAAGGTAAATTTTACAAAACTGTTGTAACATTTAGTTTCATTTGCCTAGTAGTACTTACTCAATGGATAGGCTCTGAAATATTGTGTGAACGCAGTTGGGTTTTCCTCGGGGTTCACTATAGTGAAAACCATAATCTCTTTATTCCATTATCTTAATATTGATAATCATTTCTCAGATCACCTGGCTATGGAGCTGTCCAAAGGCATGTGGTATTGTTTGCGTGCTGTCTGGATACAGAGTGTGCCTTAGCATTGTCGACCAGTGTGGGTGAGAGCGCATCTAGATGGAACAGATAAATGATCTAAGTACCCCCATACAGATCAGTCACGAAGAGTGCACACATATTGCTGCCTTGAGAGTAGTGAAGAAAAAACAGTAAGATGCAAGCTCTACAAATATGATCTGTGGCTCAGTCCACGACATCGACACATGGAAAGGAATCAAGTGTCTACGTCTCTGTACACACATTCTTTTGAACACATACACACAAACACTTGGCCTTATATGAATTTTATTCTTTATTAAATGATGGAATTATGCTTTGCGGTAAAGAACAAAAAGAAGAGGATAGCTGCGCTTTACATGGGACTAATATAATTAATTGATTTAAAAAAGAAAAATAATGTCTGATAATTAGCTACATATTATCATGAGTGCTACATTTTGTAAGTACGAAATTAACAAAAGTCACTTAAAATTATAAATTAATATTTTAGGTGAAAGTAATCACTATTTAACGTTTTTTGCGTTTTTGCAAAGCATAGTGAATATGATCGCCATATCCTTCATCATTTGTTCTGCGACAGCATTTTTTCAGACAATCTTGTAATATTCCCAGTTTTTTGCGACGTAGCATCTTTCAGTTGTTGTAAGGCTGTTGAGTGTCCTACGAAAACTCGTTCTGTTAGGTTACCACACAATCAAAACTAGGTTGGATTGAAGTCTGGAGATCGCAGAGGCTATGTTGTTGTATAGTACCCTATTGCATTAGCGCTTATTCCTTCTCCTCTTCCTCCTCCTTCATTTTGTTTTTGCCCATCTTAATTTTACTTCTTCTATTTGTCTTCTTGTAACGCTCCTTCCCATTTTTCTATTTCCTCCCCTTGGTCTTCCTATCTCTTTCCCTCTACATCTACTCATTCTCTGTATTTTCTGCCTTCCACTTTTCATACTCTTTTTCTACTCATTATCTTCCTTATGGTCAGGGTTTCTCTAATTCCTTTATTTCTCCTCATTTTGCATTTCTTTCTACTTCTCTTTGTTATTATTATTATTTTTTTTTTTTTGCTCTTTCAACTACATTTCGCCCTTTCCTCCCCTTATGTAAAGGAAGTAATATTTGTACAGGGTGATCCACAAGTGATGAAATTAATTTCACAGGGTTATTCTTTGAGATATTAAAAAAAGTTTAATACAATTTTGCTCGTTTTTGCTTCCTTCTCGAAATAAAAATTGTTTTATATGAAACATTTCACAGCGTGTTTTGATAGGGCCATAGATTTAATCCCCAATATCCTCACTCACTTTAAGAAACCAGTGTGTTATGATAATAAATGACTGAAATAATTTTAGTTTTACGATGAAAGAGTAATGGAACGGAGAAAAATTCTCTCCGGCACCGGGATTTGAGCCCGGGTTTTCAGCTCTACGTGCTGATGCTTTATTCACTAAGCCACACCGGATGCCCATCTCGGTGTCGGACAGAATCGTCTCAGTTTAAGTTCAAACTCTTGGGTTCCCTCTAGTGGCGGCCCTCTGCACTACGTCATAGATGTCTATGAACGTAGGACTGAAGTCCACGCATGTGCTGAGGTGCACTCGTTATGAGTGACTAGTTGGCCGGGATCCGACGGAATGAGCGCCGTCTTAAATCACGAAGTGATCATCAGCACGTAGAGCATCAACACGTAGAGCTGAAAACCCGGATTCAAATCCCGGTGCCGGAGAGAATTTTTCTCCGTTCCATTACTCTTTCACCGTATGATGACGCAGAATATCTGCATGGAAATATCATATGTACTTCGGTACAT
The DNA here is from genome assembly GCF_040183065.1 of Periplaneta americana. NCBI lineage: Eukaryota > Metazoa > Arthropoda > Insecta > Blattodea > Blattidae > Periplaneta > Periplaneta americana. The sequence continues at coordinate 166,095,171 of NC_091129.1, read as the reverse complement.
TAAGATAATATATAAAATTTTAGTTTTGTCCCTTAAATGTGCAGAAATTTGATCCGAACAAATGTAACTTTTCGTTCTGCAAAGGAATTTTATAATGATACATTTGTTCGGGTCAAATTTCTGCTCATTTAAAGGACAAAACTAAAATTATTTCAATCATTTACTATCATAATACATTACTATTTTAAATTAACTGAGAATATTTAGAATTAAATCAATGGCTTTTCCAAAACACGCTATAAAATGTTTCATGTAAAACAATTTTTATATCGAAAAAACTAAATTGCATTAAACTTTTTCGTTTGAAATATCTCAAAGAATAACCCCACGCATTAATTATATTACTTACGGTTCACAATGAACGAGGCGCATCCAGAAAGTAAGTTTCCCGATTTTTTTCCCTTGAAAGTAAACGTAATTAGCCGTGTCAATTGCTCATGCGTAACAGATCTATGACGTATCAATCATATGCCAGCCGGACAGGTTCCGCCTGGTGCCAGTAGTTTAGCAGCAGTGGTCCGAAATGAAAGCTCTTATTCCTTCTCCCGCCGCCGCATTGCGCCAATTGAAATTCATCGGCAGCTCTGGGCCGAACATCATGAGTAAGCAGATGGTGCGTCGCTGGTGTAGGCAGTTTTCCGAAGGTCGTCAAAGTGTCCATGATGAAGAGCGCAGTGGGCGACCGTCCCTCATCAATGATGATCGTGTTTAGCTGGTGCGGCAGTGCATCATGGAGAACCGTCGCTTCACGATTACGAAGCTGAGCAGCCATTTTCCGCAGATATCGCTATCCTTGTTGCATGAGATTGTCACTAAGCACCTGCTGTTCAAAAAAGTGTGTGCCAGGTGGGTGCCGAAAAACCTGACACTCGAACACAAAATGCAACGTTTAGGAGCAGCACTGACATTTCTGCAACGGTATCACGATGACGGCGACGAGTTCCTCGACAGGATCGTCACGGGCGATGAGACTTGGATTTCGCACTTCACCCCGGAAACCAAGCAGCAGTCAATGCATTGGCGGCATAGTGGATCTCCGGTCAGGACGAAATTCAAACAGACGCTGTCCGTACGGAAAGTGATGTGCACGGTGTTCTGGGACAGGAAGGGCATTCTGCTCATTGACTTCCTTCCAAGAGGTGAAACAGTGAACGCTGACCGTTACTGTGAAACACTGCGAAAATTGCGACGTGCTATTCAAAACAAGAGGCGTGGAATGCTTACTGCAGGTGTTGTGCTCCTCCATGACAATGCTCGTCCACATACGGCTCGGCGCACAGCAGATGTTTTGACGGAATTTGGCTGGGAGTTGTTTGATCAGCCACCCTACAGTCCTGATCTTGCTCCCAGCGATTTTCACGTTTTCTTGCACCTCAAGAAATTCCTGTCCTCCGGTGAGCGTTTTGGCAACGACGAAGAGCTGAAGACGTCTGTCACACGCTGGTTCCATTCACAGGCGGCAGAGTTCTACGACAGAGGGATACAAAAGTTGATCCCACGATACGACAAGTATCTCAATTCTGATGGTGGCTATGTTGAAAAATAGCTGAAACATTGCTTATCTGCTGTCAATAAATGTTTTCCTGAAAGTGTGTGTTCCTTTTTTTTTTTTTAATAGGGAAACTTACTTTCTGGATGCGCCTCGTATATACGTGTAACATATGAAGCGTCATTATTTTCATCAATGAAAATAGGTCATACAGTTTTTCCCTTAGGGCGCAATACGATTAGAATGAAATATTGAAGGCTTATTAACTTATTAACTCTGCTGGGTAACTTTCGGTGTTGGACCCCGGACTCATTTCACCGGCATTATCACCTTCATCTCATTCAGACGCTAAATAACCTAAGATGTTGATAAAGCGTCGTAAAATAACCTACTAAAATAAAAATAAAAAACTTATTAACTCTGCTGCTTGCACAGTATACCGTTACTGTTACATTGTGGCATCATGCCTCAACCTTAGTCTAGTAGGCATCTGAATTGGTTGCATTGGAACGTTAAGACCGCAATTGTTTGTACTTCGCCGCGATATTGCCACAATGTGTTTCACAAAGCCAACCTGTCGCGCTTGCCGATTGAGCCGTGCGATAGCGTTTTTTCCAACAGCGTAGATTAACTATCGCAAGTATTAAAATGTTATCATTTCTACCGGTCGTGCTCTTTCCCCTGTAACGGTTACAGTTTTACATTGCATTAACCTTGTTGCAGAGGTTAATACACTAGGAATGCGTTGAATTTATGCTATTTCTTGCCACAGTTCAACATGTTTACAGCATATGCCACATAATTCACCTAAATTTATGGTTGTTAAGAAAATGAAATGGAAATAATATATGGGATGAATGGTGTTATTAATAAATCGTGTTCACTGAAAGAAAGAGCACACAGCTTTTTGTGCTGAGTGTAGTTCATTGCCTGAACTGAATGCATGCAATAATAATGAATACGCGTATATATTATTACTAGTGGCTTGTGCAGCAAATGCTGCTGCAAACTAAGTTCGTTAGACGTTCAAATAAAAATTTTTCAGATTTATTTTCAATGAAGAATACTTGTCTTTTTGATAGTTATTTGCTTCCATAATAGTGAAACATACTCCCTCTGAATGGATATTTTAGGCCAAATACTTTTTCTTGAACCTATCCAACTTCAGTTTTTGAGTTTCAACGCGAAAACGCAAGTATCAATGTCAGGACGATAGCAGTAGCTATTTCAGGTCACTGTGGATTGTAGGCAAAATTTAAAAACAGTCAGGTTTGCTAAGCTTTCGAACAATAGCATTTTCGTATAGCTGGTGCATGTAGAACTTGAAATGTAGAGCGTAAAATCATTTTATCCTACTAAGAGATCTTGCTGAAATGATCTGGAGACTACAAAATTTTCTAGGCCTCTTATTTTATAAGTAATATCTTTTCCTTAGGAACTGTAATTTTTGCGCTCTCTCGAGCCGATACTGAAGACAATGACACATATCAATATCTACACTACACCGCCATTAAGTATATGGAAAAGACCCAACCCCACTGGGTTAATAAGTATAAAAATATTTTATTTTTAATAACAATATTATTAACTTACTTACGTTTTGTAGTTATATATAGCAACCACTCAGTAAATTATAGAAATGAAGATCTAAATTAAGATATTCTCTACATTTACTTACATAACCTCAAAACGTTTCACTTTCATGTCATTAATATAACATCAATATTATGTACAATTAATGAAAAATAGTCGCATTATGATATTAACTATAATAATATTTAATTTCTAATGGTAATAATGTCATCAAACCACCTCAGGTTTCGTAGATTTGAATATCCAATACACAGCTGTACTCAGAAAATTATACACTGCAGAATGAGTTTTTAATAACAAATTGAATTGAGCTCTAAATATGTCGGCAATCCTGCAGGTCATGGCCTTCGTGTAATAGCCTATTGTTTATTGTAGTGTGTGTTTTGTTCTGAAATTCAATCAAGTCGGCCGTGATTCAATAAACTTAGTTCTCAAAACTGACAACAGTTGGATTTTGGAAAATAGGAAAATTATGTAGGAAAATTGACATTTCAGTGAAAACTACTACTTTTCCGAAAAACTTTGGGTTCCAAGCTTCAAAATGAGGGGTTATTTATTAAAATCCGTTCAGCCGTTTTCCCGTAATTTCCATTACCAGTTCAAATTATATATATAGATCGGCCGTGATTCAATAAAATTAGTTCTCAAAACTGACAACAGATGGATTTTGGAAAATAGGAAAATTATGTAGGAAAATTGACGTTTCAGTGAAAACTACTACTTTTCCGAAAAAAGTTGGATGCCAGGCATGAAAATGAGGGGTCACTCATTAAAATCCGTTCATCTGTTTTCCCGTAATTTCCATTACCAGTTCAAATTATATATATAGATCGGCCGTGATTCAATAAAATTAGTTCTCAAAACTGACAACAGATGGATTTTGGAAAATAGGAAAATTATGTAGGAAAATTGACATTTCAGTGAAAACTACTACTTTTCCGAAAAACTTTGGATGCCAGGCATGAAAATGAGGGGTCACTCATTAAAATCCGTTCATCCGTTTTCCCGTAATTTCCATTACCAGTTCAAATTATATATATATATATATATATATATATATATATAGATTGACGTTAACTTTGGTACAGGCAATGAAGTCCATACTGAACACATGAACGACTGCAACTATTTATACTATTTTCAAATGAGAATTCCCCACAATTAACATGTCTCTATACAAGATTTCAGCTTAAGAAAAAAGCATTGGTCTCATGGGTCTTGCCTAGTACCAGGGGCGACTCCGGTGGAGCATCAATGACGTCATCGGTGGAATTCGGAACACCGTGATGCCATCGGATTGCTCACCGGTGAGATTCGGAATACGCTCTATGTGTTCACGAGTAAAACCGACAGGAACGGATCGCTACGCGGCTTTAGAATCAGCGTTGATGAACTTGGTGACAGCGAAATAGTATTTTATCGATATCAGTCCGAAGATTTCGCCCTGGGATTACCTGACATTCCTCTCACAGTTGGGCAGAACCTTTGAGAAACCAAGTGAGATTACAAGCTCGAGTGCGTACTAGGAGGCTAACCTCTACCATGATGTAAGCAAAATATAGTCAAGATTACTATGTAGAAGTTGAATTCTTGTTGTAGTTTCTTTTTTTTTCCTATCTTCCTCTATCTTACTCGAGCCTACATAGAAATCTATACTAATAATAAATCTGTAGCCAAAATTTTTCTGGTAATTTTCGATTTTCCAAAAATAATTGGTGTTAACATGTATAATTAACCATCCTGAAACCGAAAATCGCTTTTTTGAAATTTTTGTGTGTATGTCTGTCTGTCTCTCTGACTGTCTGTCTATCAGTCTATCTGTCTGTCTGTCTGGATGTTTGATACCTTTTCACGCGATAATGGCTAAACCGATTTATATGAAAACTGGAATATAAATTAAGTTCGTTGTAACTTAGATTTCAGGCTATATGGCATTCAAAATACTTTATTTAAAAGGGGGGTTATAAGGGGGCCTGAATTAAATAAATCGAAATATCTCGCTTATTATTGATTTTTGTGAAAAATGTTACATAACAAACGTTTCTTTAAAAATGATTTCCGATAAGTTTTATTCTTTACAACATTTTGATAGGACTGATATTTAATGAGATAAATGAGTTTTAAAATTAAAATAATGCCATCTAAGACGGTGCAATGAATTAAGAACAAATTACTTCGTCTATAAGAGGCCTTGGACAACAACAATCGAAACAGGGGCCTTGGACATCAACAATCGAAAGCTATTAAGCATAGCCAACAGAGAATGTTTCTGTGTTTATATGAAGTAATATCAGAAGCTAAATTAACCGATTTGTATAATTAATTATTATTTCACCATTGGAAAGTGTAGTTTCTCTAGATGGACATAATGCTATAATGTTATTACAGTAACGTCTGAGTAAATCGAGGACAGGTAAGATTAAAATAGCTTCTTATGCACAGAAAATTTGATAGGCTATTTTGTACATTCGTTTTCTGTGTTTCTTAAAATAATATTTATGTACACTCATTTTAATCTCAGAGAATTAACGAACAACGAGAGTGTATTGATTTAGTATGCAGTAATAGTACGTTAGCTTAGCAATCCATTATTTTATAATTCAAATTTTAACTATGCTCAATTGAAACGTGTTAAAATACATAAAATATATATGCAATAAATGCAATGCAAAAAAAAAAATTGGGTAATGAGCGAAGCAGATTATCTTGCGCTGTTGTAAAAGTTGTTCCCTGGATCAAACGTCCTATTTTAATTATGTAATTACTTTATATTTATTTATAACAGGTGTAGCGGAGCGCACGGGTACGGCTAGTTAAGCAATAAGGATCAATGTGTCCACCGTCTTATTTTATTTCGTGTAGATAATGGAAGCAAATAAACGAAGAAATCAACCAATTTTAATTAAGACGAACAGCAAACCGACAAAAGATTTATTATTTTATTTTGCTACTTCAGCACGCAACACATTAAAACATCTTAATTCCAATTCACATTTTCTCGAGGACAGTTTTTTAAGCAAAATCTTAAAATTAGAATACGTAACTACTATCAAAACTGAACGCCGCGCCGGAGGCAATGCATGAACTGCCGTGTGATGGTGAAAGGGTGTTATTTGCAAGAACAAGTGACGAGAGAACGTTGACGATTTACTTATACAAGTTATTGCAAAAAAATTCTTCTCTTACCATTACACCTTTTGAGTTTATGAGATAACAGGTTTTTACTGTATAATGAGGCCCAAGATTTTAGAAATGATCACTGAATTATAATATAAAGACAGTTCGGAATGCAAGAAATAAATCTCTGGTGGATGGGCAAAGGGGCTTAAGTCACTCTATGCAAAATTTACAAAGATTTAAACGACTGCTGTAAATCAGAAAAGTGACATGTTTTGGCTATTTCATGATTTTCTTTATTGTTGACATCAGTGGTTTTAGGATCTCTTTTAGGAAACGAGTTTAATGAAGGAATATAAAATTAAAATCTTCTATCACAAAAAATAACGCAGGATAAATACGGGAAATATCTGCTGTTATTGGGTTGAGAAGATTTTGTCATCTAGTCTGCTGTCAAAAAACCTGAAAGTTAGAATTTATAAAATAGTTATATTATCGGTTGTTCTGTATGGTTGTGAAACTTGGACTCTCACTTTGAGAGAGGAACAGAGATTAAGGGTTGTTGAGAATAAGGTGCTTAGGAAATTATTTGTGGCTAAGAGGGACGAAGTTACAGGAGAATGGAGAAAGTTACACAACACAGAACTGCACGCATTGTATTTTTCACCTAACATAATTAGTAACATTAAAGCCAGACGTTTGAGATGGGCAGGGCATGTAGCACATATAGAGTGTTAGTTGGAAGACCTGAGGGAAAAAGACCTTTGGGGAGGCCGGGACATAGATGGGACGATAATATTAAAATGAATTTGAGGGAGGTGGGATATGATGGTAGAGACTGGATTAATCTTGCACAGGATTGAGACCGATGGCGGGCTTATGTGAGGGCGGCAATGAACCTGCGGGTTCCTTAAAGCCATTTGTAAGTAAGTATCACAAAAAATAATGACTTTCGCACTTTTGCCCGTCCACGGGAGAAATATTGTAAGTAAGCTTACGTTTGCTGACAAACAGCAATAATCATACTCATTATAATCATAATGATTATCATCATCATAGGCGACTTACGATCCGAGATTGCGCTCGGGTGTGGATTTAGACGCTTCCACTGGTAACATGGTTGAATTTTCTTCCAAGGTTTCCCTAACTATAACGAAAAAGTCAGGTAATACTTCCGTGAATCCTCCGACTCATCTTGCTGTCACAAATTACGACACTAGAAAACCTAATATTTGATATAACGTCGTTAAATAAATTATTTTAATAATAATACAAAGTGGTTTTTAAGGAACGAGAAGTTTCATTGCCGCTCTCACATAAGCCCGCCATCAGTCTCTATCCTGAGCAAGATTAATCCAGTCTCTATCATCATATCCCACCTCGCTCAAATCCTTTTTAATATTATCCTCCCATCTATGCCTTGGCCTCCCTAAAGGTCTTTTTCCCTCCGGCCTCCCAACTAGCACTCTATATGCATTTCTGGGTTAGCCCATACGTACTACATGCTCTGCCCATCTCAAACGTCTCGATTTAAAATTCCTAATTATGTTAGGTGAAGAATATAATGCGTGCAGTTCTGCATTGTGAAACTTTGTCCATTCTCGGAGACGTAGATGGGAGGATAATATTAAAATGGATTTGAGGGAGGTGGGGTATCATGATAGAGACTGGATTAATCTTGCACAGATTAGAGACCGATGGTGGGCTTATGTGAGGGCGGCAATGAATCTGCGGGTTCCTTAAAAGCCATTTGTATTATTATTATTATTATTATTATTATTATTATTATTATTATTATTATTATTATTATTAATAATATTATCACTACTATTATTATTGTTATTATTATTAATATTATCACTACTATTATTATTATTATTAATATTATCACTACTATTATTATTATTATTATTATTATTATTATTAATATTATCACTACTATTATTATTATTATTATTATTATTATTGTTGTTGTTGTTGTTGTTATTATTGCTATATGTCTCTCTCTCGTTTCAAAAATCAATAAAAGTACAATACAAATAAAGGGTTGGCGGGAAGAACGATGAGGGTCCAAATATCAAACTTTAGGGAAAAATGAATTTTAAACTTTAAAACGCTCTGCTTTAATTCGTAAGCGTAATATCATTACTTTTGTTTTATTGCACTTGGAGATTTTGTAATAACCATGTAACCCTCTAATAATAACAAATAAATTTTTTAACAAAAAAAAAAGCCGCCCTAAATAAGGGTTCGAATAGATCGGCCTACTAATCAGTTCATAAAGAATAATCATTAAAAACAATTCTGTGACAATTTGAAAGGAAAAAAAAACATTACGATAAATGATACGAAAACATAGGAAATCATTTACAATAAAAGTTTGTTGGGTACAAATGATTACTAATTATAGCTAAGGATGATTTTAACACATGAGATCCTATGGTATCAATCGTTGCATCAAACATTTTAAATCGTTTAAGTTGATTTAAACTTTCACGTGGGATCGTGCCACGGGCACCGAACATGAGCCCAAAAACTGTCCAATGTGTGATGTGGTATTGTGCTTCAAGATGCTGACAACAAGGCTCATATATGACTTGTTTTTCACGACACACCTCTTGTGGCTGTTGCTCGTGCATCTCGAAACGGATTGTAGGATCAAGAATGACACCCTTATCCTTCTGCCAATCAATTATGATGATATCAGCACGTCTAATAGAGCCATCAGAAGAGATGCAACCAACCTCTCAACGTAATCCAATAGATGGCACTTCTAACTAAAAACTTTGTATTTCCGTGTGATGAGTAAAACAAATCACTGGTGTTCAGTTTGATCCTGAATTTGATATTAAGTCTGATTTCCTCAGCATCTTCAACACTTCTAATATTCAGATTCGGGTTAAAGTGTCAGACGTTTCACGGTCATTGCTTCACCTAATGATAATTCAACAGTGATAAAATGATTTAGTTTCTAGTTCAGTATTCACATTTCGTGACCAAAGACAGACTATGCACAATTATTACATCCAGCACTCAGTGTATAATTTAAAAAATCTACAGCGAAAATAATGGCTCAAAAACATTACCTTACCTTCAATAGACGGTCGACCAATGTTAAGAAGTCTGTAGCAAGGAACAAGAAAGATGTACATTTTTAAGTTTATGTTGCACGAATACAAATTCTTCTAAAGTGAAGGAGGAAATTCAATGTTTTTTTTTTTTTTTTCCTTTTCGTTTTCATTGTACACCCTTGACCTGGTTCTGTAATTTACGACATCGAGAACACATAATGATACCCTGTATTACCGTACGTCAAGATTCTGATTCTCTTCCTAGCTATCTTCCCCTGTAGGGCAATTTTTATTTAAAATATTTGTTAATATGTTGTTTTAGATTTTTTTTCTTATAGGCTATCCCATTCACATCTTAGTGCTTATCCATGTGGCAGTAACTTAAATATTTCTTTTCGTGTTAGCTCTTGATTTAAGCTCTACCGAAATTCATAAAATGTATTTTAAATTCATAAATAATGGGTGTCCACGATCACTTTACATTTCATTCCAAACTTTTCTTCATTTAATAATATTATCATTTAATAATATTTATCACGAAAATATTTGGGGTTAAGAGGAATGAAGTTACAGGAGAATGGAGAAAGTTGCACAACGCAGAACTGCACGCATTGTATTCTTCACCTGACATAATTAGGAACATTAAATCCAGACTTTGAGGTGGGCAGGGCATGTAGCACGTATGGGCGAATCTATAAATTCATATAGAGTGTTAGTTGGAAGACCGGAGGAAAAAAGACCTTTGGGGGAAGCCGAGACGTAGATGGGAGGATAATATTAAAATGGATTTGAGGGAGGTGGGATACGATATTAGAGACTGAATTAATCTTGCTCAGGATAGACACCGATGGCGGGCTTATGTGAGAGCGGCAATGAACCTCCGGGTTCTGTAAAAGCAATAAGTAAGTTCTTAGCTCTTCATTTAAACTTTCTCGAAATTCATAAAATGTATTTTAAATTCATAAATAGTGGGTGTATACGATCACTTTACATTTCATTCTAAAGTTTCCTTCATTTAACAATATTATTTCATACTATCAATAATAAAGTTTCAGCGTAAGGTGTACGAGCTTAGGTGATACCGGATGGACATTATATGCCAGATTACTACTCCTCTTTAAAACGCTAACAATCATACACCATGCCTGGACACGCAAAATAGGCAATACCCGCTGGCATTCAGGAATGTTTCTGCTAATATATGATGGACGTCTTGTGGTGAGGCTTACTAGAATCCAATGGATTATCACGATACAAATCTGAGCCCGTTTAAGTAGTCTTTGGTATCTGGTGACCGTTAGAGAACTACCTCAGTAATCTGTGCAGCGTCTTTGAGGTTAAGAATGTTGTTATGTTTTATTTAACGACGCTCGCAACTGCAGAGGTTATATCAGCGTCGCCGGATGTGCCGGAATTTTGTCCCGCGAGTACATGCGAGTAAATCTACTGACATGAGCCTGTCGCATTTAAGCACACTTAAATGCCATCGACCTGGCCCGGGATCGAACCCGCAACCTTGGGTATAGAAGGCCAGCGCTATACCAACTTGTCAACCAGGTCGACTTGAGGTTAAGAAGTCATTCGTAAGATTTATAATATTTTTATTCCTATTTCTTGGTGTAAGCACTGAGCAGTAATTGAGACATGGTTTCTCGTATATAGTCTCTTATTCTATTTTAAAATATTTTACTGTCCAGTATCTACTTTCTTCCCTTTATAATAATTTTATTGTCTAGTCCGCATTAATCAGTTAATATTTTAGTACATAAATCCCATCGTAATTGTAATCGTAAATTCTATATTAGTAATTATATTCATAAGTTAATTGTAATTGTAATATCCTGATAGAAAGGAAGAGAATGCCTGATGACCTTATCTCTACAAGGTTAAAAAAAATAAATACTACATACTAATACTAAAGGACTTGCATAAATGATTTACATGAAGACGGATTTTAGTCTCTCCCACCCTTAAACACACACAATGTCCGTTGGGAAAAGTTTTCTAAGTAGTATCTAGCTTCATTTTTGAACTGGGAACGAAAATGATTGAGCGAAAGTTCATTTTCCGGTAGACAATTATTTTTGTTGAGCGGTAGAATTTTTTCAGCACTCCGGTTTCCCCTACCGTTATCTCACTATTCCTTCATTATCTTTACATACTATTACTCTAGCCTTATCTTCACTGAATAACCTGTTCAGTTGAGAAGAAATGTTAAATAAATACATAGGTTGGATAAAACGTAATGGCAACACTGCTGTCACATGACGATGGTGCGTTCGAGAGTTGCCAGCTGTGTGGACATGAACAAGGACTGTTAGATGAGTTAGTGTAGCCAGCGGCGACAGTACTCTGTCAATCTACTGCAGTGTGTAGAACGTTGACTTTCATAGGGATAGTGCGAGCGCCCTAAGATCATGTTTACAAAACTAGAGCAACGTTCCTGGATCAAAATTGAAATGGCACGAGGTCGTAGTGCACAAGAATGTTTTCAGGGACTGCATGAAGCATGTGGCGATGCATCGTTGCCATATCGCACAGTTGCACGATGGGTTAAAGCGTTTCGGGAAGGCCTTGTTGGAAGTGCTGTGAAGGTGATGTTCATTATGGCGTATGACATTGAAGGGGTAATATTGCACCACCCTGTACCTCCAAGGCAGACGGTAAACGCGGACTACTACTGCAGGTTCCTGCAGTACCACCTTCGTTCAGCCCTCAGGAGAAAACGACGACACTTGGTGGTACAGAACCCCATCATTCTTCATGATAATGCAAGGAGTCACACCGCTGCTGCTGTCAAGGACCTCTTGCGTCGCTGGCAATGGGAGATTCTGGAACATCCTCCGTACTCACCCGATAAGATCCATGCGATTACGGTATTTTCACCAAAGTGAAAGAACCACTGCGAGGGACCCGGTACAATAGTACCAGAGATGAACTTATCCGTGCTTTAGGACGGTCAATACGGAACATCAACAAAGATGGACGCGCTGATGGTGTACGACACCTTCCAAACATTTGGAAAAAGGTAATAAATAAGGGGGGCTACTATATTAAAGGTACGTAAATGTTGTACCCCTGTGAATAAAGCCATGTCAGAAATATCGAACTGTTGTCATTACTTTTTATCCAACCCATGTAATTAGTTTTTGGCTAAGAAGAAACTGCCTGCTGAAGGACGCGCCAGAAGGAATGGTGAACGGGAGAAAAGCTCGGGACAGAGGAAGATATCAGATAATAAATAACATTGAAATACATGGATCGTATGCGGGGACTAAGATGAAGTCGGAAAATAGGAAATTGGAGAATGCAGGGTTTGCAGTAGTTTTCCCTTTTTCACCTTTCTTTCAATTAAATAAAAATAATTAAATAAATAAAATAAAATTTAAATAAACATACTAAAAAAATAATAGGTCTCCTAGCTTGTTACGGTCCCTGAGAATCGTTCATGAGTTCTTCCAACAGATATTTCCCTCGCGATATGGGACACATAATCTCTCTAAGCCTTCTGGAGCGTTACATTATTATTACACGTTGAAGACAATGTTACCTGTACTCTTGTAAATACTGTTGTTTTATTTATCTGCTATTTAATAATTTATCTTATAATCGAAAAAAAAACTATAGCTGGCTTTTAGCGGCCGAAAGCATGATAATGATTTATGAGGCAATGGCAAAAATACAGAAATAGTGACAACAACTTTAAGACATTCTTTTTAAATAATTTTCTGTCTCCCACATTATTCACTTGTTCTCGTTGCGAATAGAACTCTCTCCGGCGTGAAAACTCTTTCGATTAATCGTTCAGTTCTCTCTGAAGTTTTTCATCTCCTGATTATCTTACGCTTGAAATATGTAGATTGGAGACAGAATTATTTAGGAAGAAGTATTTAATACTACACACGAACAATGCAGGAAATCGGACATGCAGTTAGAATAACGAAATGGTTTGCAACTTACAGCAATACCGCGAGTCGAACCGGGAGCAGCAAGTCTTCGTATTCATTCACTTACCTGTAAAAGAAGAAAAGACGTAGATTTATATGAGCGTCACACAGATCTTGTGAGTTCGCTGTCAAGAACTGTGTTCGAAAGCAACGCACTTGCAAGTGAATTTGTACGATCATAAATTGTTCTGCTTATGCCAAGATAATGTAATAGGAAAGCAATAAATAATGTCACTACAAGAGGAATAAAGAAGGAAGCAAAGAGAGAAAGAAATACAGAAAGACGAGAGGAAAGAACAAGCAAACACACTTAATAGAGGAAAAGAAAGAAGCAGGCGAGTATATATGTAAAGAAAATCAAGTAAGAGCATAAAAAGGGATTAGTTATTAAATAATAAACACAATAACAATAAAAATAAATGAATAAATAAATAAGAAACGAAATCAAATAAGAAAGGACCAATTTTAATCTACAAATAAGACCGGAAAAAAAGACGTAGAAAAAAGTGACGAGAGATTTATAAATCACATTGATTCTTTCAGGTTTTTTTTATTGATTTTATATACTATTTTTAATTTTAATGAGTGTATTATGGGGATTACTTAATACTAATATAATATCCAGTTGTATATTATTCATTGAAAATGTATTATAATTCTGCAAATGATACACGCGCGCGCGCGCGCACACACACACACACACACACACACACACATATATATATATATATATATATATATATATATATATATATATATATATATACATATACTTACTGGCTTTTAAGGAATCCGGAGGTTCATTGCCGCCCTCACATAAGCCCGCCATTGGTCCCTATCCTGAGCAAGATTAATCCATTCTCTATCATCATATCCCACCTCCCTCAAATCCATTTTAATATTATCCTCCCGTCTACGTCTCGGTATCCCTAAAGGTCTTTTTCCCTCCGGCCTCCCAACTAACACACTATATGCATTTCTGGATTCCCCATACGTGGTACATGCCCTGCCCATCTCAAACGTCTGGATTTAATGTTCCTAATTATGTTAGGTGAAGAATACAATGCGTGCAGTTCTGTGTTGTGTAACTTTCTCCATTCTCCTGTAACTTCATCCCTTTTAGCCCTAAATATTTTCCTAAGCACCTTATTCTCAAATACCCTTAACCTATGTTCCTCTCTCAAAGTGAAAGTCCACGTTTCACAACCATAAAGAACAACCGGTAATATAACTGTTTCATAAATTCTAACTTTCAGATTTTTTGACAGCAGACTGGATGATAAAAGCTTCTCAACCGAATGATAACAGGCATTTCCCATATTTATCCTGTGTTTGATTTCTTCCCGAGTATCAATTATATTTGTTACTGTTGCTCCAAGATATTTGAACTTCTCCACCTCTTCAAAAGATAAATTTCCAATTTTTGTATTTCCATTTCGTACAATATTCTGGTCACGAGACATAATCATATACTTTGTCTTTTCGGGATTTACTTCCAAACCTATCTCTTTACTTGCTTCCAGTAAATAGAATAAAGATCTCAAAAGAAAACGAACTGGAAAATAAATAAAATATACGAATAGGGAAAAAACAAACAAAAAAATTAATTAATTAAAGAAATAAACTAAAGGTAGCCAAAGAAAAACATGAAGTCTGACATTCACGGTATGAAGTTGGGAAGTCATATAGGCTAAATAACGAAAAGAATAAGTCGGAAATCAGAGTACAAGTGACATTTTAATGACCATTGTTTTCCACTTGCTGATTTATTATAATTTTAACTCTATGATAAGAGCTATAATGATAGTAATTACCAAAGCATTCAATACATCTGATATGCAGCCTCCCTCTTGGCAGACTGTATCCGCATATAAAACGCGATCCGAATCTTATCGGTGCAGCGCGATAATCCTGCTGTCCACCTGTTCTGTCTCCTGCCACAACAGCGACCAAAGATAAATGCAACTTCCCATCACGGTTATCGATATCAATCATTATCATTTCCGTGTTCAACGTAACGTTAAAGACATCGGACACAGATGAACGTCTTAGAAAATAATTACTTATGATACGGGCGTACAACGGTGCTGTGCAAGATTGTTTATCTGGTATCAGAACGTCATCTGCTATACATTTCAACGGGACTGTCAACAGATGGGAAACAGAGGACATGGGCAATCGATTATGGGGATTATAAGATGCTCAGAGCTAATGACAGCGTGGATATACCACAAGAACACGGAACTGATGGAGTGGCAGCGTCTACGAGGGTGGCCAGGTATGTTAATTAACTAGATGCCAGATACTGACTGATTTAGATCTCATGTGAGCAATTAAGGGTTGATTGCCCGTCATTTGACATCGAAGCTACCATAAAGCAATCCAACGGGAGTAGCAGCGACTTCGACAGCTGTGCGATCTAGTGATGAATATCAGAAACAATTTAAGGGACGGCGGAAAAAATCACGTAAGCTAAAAATTGAAGTAAGAAGTCATTCGAATATTGTACGAAATACTGAGGTTTACACGAAAATAAGCCTACAAGCGTGCAGCGATTCTGATATCGCAAAAGTGGATTTCGTCATACCATCTATCTGTCTGTGTAAGCAATTTCTCATTTAACTATTGCAATAATATTATTCATATTCAGTATCTGCGAGTCGTTTTATCCGTAAACGATAAATGGTAAATATAATAATTTGCCACTGATTAATGTTACAACTTTCATTACTGTGTTAATATTATAAAAATTACCTGGCTGGCTAGTTTCGACGTAGTGTCCGTCATTGTCCGAAGCCTAGTGAGGTCCTGCGCTATCTTTTGGTTTCTTGTTGTGGTGGGGTGTGTTCATGATTATGTCGAAAAGGATGTGTTTTTGTAAATCTGTAAATTTCATATTGTTCTAGAGCCTCAAGTTTATAGTCTTTTGGCTGGATGTCTAGTATTCCCATGTCAGTGTCTATGTTGCTGTAGTTGTGATTGGAGTTTATGATGTATTCTGCGCAGGTTTCATTGTTGTGTGGCAGTGTTCCGCGATAATCGTCAGTCATTTGTGATGGACAACTTGAGGATGAATCTCATTGTGTACTGTAATTCCTCAGCAGATGACGAGACAGCATAATTTATACTGCATATTGTTTATATTCACATAAAATAATTAAATTTTTTTCCTTCTTTGTCACATATTTTTCCGATTTTTAGCACATAAAAATAATTATTTACCCGATTTTTAGCACCTAGAAATCAGAGCTCAAAATATAATATTAAAACCAAAGCTCATTTAGTGAAACATGGACCATAAAAGGACAAGATGATACAAGACTGGATTAAGAGACGAGAAGATTCACGATATCAACAATGACAGTGACGTTAAGACACGAAATTAGAAGCTAAGTAATAAGATAAAATCACAAAATTTAAAGGTGACATCAATAATACGAGAAATTAAAAGTATCAGTTAACAGATTACCATCACGTACAAAAAAAATCCGTTATACGTAAGAAAAGACTCGGTTTGTATATCGACCGAAGGAAAAAGCGACATACCACGCCCTAGAACTAGATGGAGACAGCAAAACTTCATCAGTTTCAGAACGGAAATGCCAAGACCCATTCTTGACCTGGCAAAAGAAGAAGGAGAAGTAAAAAAGTAGATTATATTTCAGGCAATTGGTAATCTAGTAAGATATTATAGGCCTACTTGCAAAAGTACATCAATTATGTGTGATTTACGAGATGTAATGTGCAGATCATTTATTAAATCCATATAATTTGTGCGC
Source organism: Periplaneta americana (assembly GCF_040183065.1). Classification (NCBI taxonomy): domain Eukaryota; kingdom Metazoa; phylum Arthropoda; class Insecta; order Blattodea; family Blattidae; genus Periplaneta; species Periplaneta americana. The sequence continues at coordinate 166,078,175 of NC_091129.1, read as the reverse complement.
CGTAGCCAGTTGCATATCAATTCGCCACTCGGTATATTTCTCCAAGAATTTATAGTGTACAAAGTGAATTAAACAACGTACAATGCGATCATGATCTTAGACGATTAATCGCGAAATCTTGCTTATATTCTCAGAACTACATTTTTCGCGATTGAAGACAGACAGGTTTTAATCTTTCTTAAAATAAGATTATTCAGTCGAAGGGAAGTATAGTTTAGTACAACTCTTGTCCATAGACCATAAACACGACAAATTATAGGAGAATTCCACTGATAGCTGTGTACAGAAATGATATAAGGATAACAATTTGTATATTTCATTGACTCGCGAGCTAGCAAGCCAACCCTAGAAGAGGAATGAGGAATCATTGTGAATTATCTTACAAAGGAAGCCATAAAGTAATGCAAGAGCGACCTTGTTCGAACCTCGTGCCAGACAGCTTTGCAATCCGCATCAATATACCATTTTGAAAAGCTGCGATGCTCAAGATGAGCCCGCATTGGAAGCCCGACTTAAAAAATGAAATTTCTGAGTATTTCTACTTTAAAAATGTATGTAAAGTACAAGACATTTAAATAAAATGTGTGTTTTAATTTGCATCCAGACGTTTGAGATAGGCAGGGCATGTAGCACGTATGAGCTAATCCAGAAATGAATATGTAGTGTTAATTTGGAGGCTGGAGGGAAAAATATTTTTGGCGAGGCCGATACGTAGACGGGAGGATAATATTAAAATTGATTTGAGGGAGGTGAGATATGATGGTAGGGACTGGAATAATCTTGCTCAGGATAGGGACCGATGGCGGCTTATGTGAGGGTGGTAATGAACCTTCGGGTTTTTTAAAAGCCATTTGTAAGTAAGTAAATAGGTAAGTTTTAATTTGCAACAAAAGATATGCCTGTTTTAATGAGGCAAACATTACAACAAGAGCTGCAACCTTAGACATTGCATTTGCGAATAAATTTCAGCCATATCTATGTTAACCTGCGACGGATATAAGCCAAGACTATTCCAAAATCTCAATAAGAATAATACTGCTTTTCATACGGATTTTTTTTAAGCTCCTCAATGGTCTGTGGCCGACTTGTGTACACTTTATTTTTCAGGTACCGCCACTAGAAGTAATAACAAACAGTTACGTCACTTGACCTGGTGGTCCACACAATGTCACCAATTCTAGAGATAATGTGGTTGCCGAAAATTTAGAGTACTGTTTGTAGGGAAATCTCTCTGTATACTGTGACGCATACGACCCACCCGTTGTCTTTAGATGCATGAAACTTTGCTGTAATGGGATTTGAGTTGTCTCATATTATAATTACACTAAACATACTATTCAACGTTAACTATAGTTTAATGAACAATATAATAAACAACTAAATAAATAACAATTGAACATAATAATAAAATACTTCTGCCCATAAAACTACATCCATTCAACTCTAGTAGTTACACAACCTTCTCGTACAATCTCGTCCTAACACACCTTACTGTGCTCTAACCACGAGAAAGTCTCTGCCGGATGAGACGAAGCGGGGTAATGCTGTGAATGAATGTTGATGTCATAAGGTCACACACGTGGGTACTCGTATCTGTATTGGCTAACTCTCACAGCACAAACCATAACATTGATACAGACATATTGATACTACCCTAGTTACAAAATTAGATCACAGTTAATCTCCTGGTCTTTAATCTCTCCTTACAGGAAATAACATATGCAGGAGAGCGCATGTTTTTAAACTGGCGTTATAACGGTAATATTATTTATCTACTTCGTTCCAATAGACGACGCAATAGTAAGCACATTCCTTTCACGGTTGATCTCCTGGTTGGAGAACAGTAGGTACTACTAGACTTAGTGTACCCACTCTCTTTACAGTCCATACTTCGCAAGCGAGTGCACTTCCAGACTCAATCTGTTCAATAATCATAAGCCAGACTTGTACAAGCACCAACACGTCCATCAATTAATGTTTGCAGACAATTCCGCGTAGTAATGTCTCTGCAGCGAACACCAGCAACGGCCACTCTTAGCCGAATATCGCGCACAATGTTGCGACGTAAAGATCCTGATATTTAACATTCACACAGTGAGCGCCTATTATGTCGAATGCTGACACACTACATCTAGTGATGAACACAGCTGACTCTCCCTTCTCGAATTCCCCTGATAAGCACACGGAAAGCGTGCGTTATGTAGACTCTGATGAATTCGATGTCTACTACATTTCGAACGCTCGTGGACTTGCTCCATCCTTCTCGAGGTCTACTGCATGACGACTACTTGTCATGCAGTAGACAGTCAGTGACGGAGCTAGTTCACGATTACTTGTGGGCTAGCTAACGACTACTCATGGACTAGCTCCGTCACTAACTGGCATTCAGCCCTCTCACCAGTTTTTTTTTTTTTTTTTAACCTTGGGGATTTAATGAAGTGAATTTTTAATGGCAGGCAGAGTAACTATCTCATGCCCCCATGTTTTAGATTGCTACCAGTGCACTTCATTACTTCACCAGTGTTGCCAACACCTAATTTATATCCCCGTCAGTCTAACACCTATAAATCCGTCAAAATCCGTTAAAATTAAATAAAAATAATAAGACCCATTCACTATATCTACATACAAATAAAAATAAATTTTTAACACAGCTTACTTATTAATCTTGATTAAAATAAAGTAACATGGTACGGCAAGGGCAGGGCTGGTCAAAGAAAAAGTAAAATCCCCCAAAAATTACACAATTAAAAATGACATCAGCTAAAAAGTCAAAAGGTGATGCAAATCGTAATTTCCGCCAGAAAATCCGTCACTCGACAAAGCCATTCTTTTCCCGTCCGCTACGTTGAAATTCCGTCAGTTTTGACGGAATTTCCGTCCAGTTGGCACACTGCCTCTCACGCCAACCAGGCAAGAAGAAGGAGAAAAAAAAAACACATTCTAAAATCAACGAATGACAACGGCCTAGCCTCGAAACAGAGTAACAATATACACATTATGCGATAGACAGAAAAGTAACAAAGGTGACATCTAGCGGAGCTATAACAAAGTAGTATAATAATATAAAATAAACGAGGAAGAACGTGGAATCTGGAGTAACTAAACGATAAACTAAGTAATGTAGGAAAATAATTTATATTAAGTATAATTAAATTTAAAAAGGAAACTAACAAAATAGATAAATAACAGAGAAATACAGGGACATCATTTTATTTTTACTTGCATTTTTATTGTACCTGCATTTCTGAATGTACTTCACTCTCACCCCTTCACTAATGTCCTTGCTCCCGTCAGACACACAAACTTACGGCCGCTGTTGCATTCGAAGTCTTCAAGCAGTGAAGTAAACACTGCAGTGTATAGTGTGTTTCAGAAATATGGTTGCGTTTTCTATAGAAGAAAGAACCTATATTAATAATATCGTACTAAAAAATTATATTCAAGAAACGATAAATTCAATTTCAGAGAATATGCTTCAAAATGTTTTTATTAATATGCGTAAAGAATTGAAGCCTGCATTGTAATGAACGGCAACCATTTTCAGCAACTTGTTTAAAAATTCAGGTTAGCTTATTTTGAATTGAGGTGGCTAGAAGCAAAGGAATGCTAGTGACATTTATAATAACATGAGTTAAATGCATCCAGTGTAAGCTAAAGTATCTAAAAGTTTAGTGGCAAAGGGATATTTTAATCGCATCACACATTAAAATTTAAATAAAAATTTCACCGGTTTTACGAAAGCTTAAATATTTAAACCCCATTTTCTCAAAAAGTAACTTAAGTGCACTTACAGCCCTTTACTTATGAGCCCCTCAATTTAAATGCACTCTCTATATTGTATGTTAACATCAATAATTAATATGCTAAATAAAGTAGACATTACATAACGAACATAGCCGCCTAAAAAAGTTGAGTTTTTGAAAAAAAAAATGTTACTACTCTACTGTATTTTGATAAATTCCGTAAAAGTGATGATCAAATTGAAAATCGTAATATCGTATTTCTCTACAACATAAATGGATAACTACTTTTCTCTCCTCCTATACCTAGTAAAATGATTTGTTTACATATTGCACTAGTAACATCAAACTCCTGTAATGGAAGGGGGCAACAGTGTTTCCGAGTATAGCCAGGTTAATGTTAAAAATGTTGGTAAAAATAAAGTGATGTCCCTGTATAAACTAAATACAAAATAAAAGAGGGTGCAAAATGGAAAGCTATGAAACTTTAGGAACCAAGGAAGCATGCGTGACGTATGGTCGTCGCAATACGACGAAACGTTTTGCTGGAACCAAAATGCCCTTCCTATATAGAATCTTACAAGGAATGTATCTATCATGTTGTTACACGTGGCAGATGGTTACCGTGGTTGTTCATGGTTGACTGTAAGTCCCGATCATCTCTAATGACAGCACACCACAGTGTAACTTTCTGGCTGTCCAGCAGCCATTTGTGCGGTTCACAGGAATTTTTCCAGTTCAGTAACGACAGTTTGTCTGATACATGCATGTCTCCTTAATAACATTAGAGTCTTATTTCTTGGTATTAACGATATACGCGAACTGTGTTAAAAACCTAATTTTATGCATGGAAAAAGTAAATCCCTTAAAGAAAGTCCAAAATGAAGTGAAATATATCCGCGAATTTTCGCGAAATTGATGTAAATTCACGAAATTACTTCATAATCACGATATTACCAAAAAAAAACAGGTTTCATGGAGACTTCGCACGAAAAATGACTCTTTTTTTCCAAATAAAACGTACATGGCCATTTCTACATATCTGATCATTCAGCATTATACGTACGGTACTTGCGGTATCTGTCAACGATTTACGCATAGTTTCAGGGACTACTACCAGAGAGCAGCGCAAGCAGACAGCGGTCATTTCTCTTTTCCGCTGCAACTGCCTTCGCGTGATCAAGAAAGCAGTGACGTCACCCCTTCACAATCAGATGAATTTAATAATCATTAATGTTGGAAACAATTTTCTGTAAGGTTTAAAGGAATTGTTTCAATAATAATTTAAAGAATGTTATTTTATTGTTTTTCAATTTCCTTTAAGATGCGAAATATGTACGAAATTGCTTGTTTCTTATACGAAATATTCGCCGAATTCAAACCATTTTAATCACCGAAATCAGGATGAAATAATGACCATAAAATCACATCTCTAGTCATCATATATATACAATGAATGTAAGAAAGCTCGATTTTCGTTAATTTTAGCTCGTCCTCAAATAGGCCTAATATATTTTAAAATATTAGCATTCTCCATATTACTCTAACAAATTATATTATTTCGCACAATAAACGATTGCTCTTTTTCTTACATACAATTAACTCTACTACATTCTTTATCCGCTTTACCTCCTCTGTAGCTCTGACTTACAGACAGTGCAGGGAAGGGAAGGTATTGTATCTGAATTAACACTAGACATCCGGACATTTCGGGCCTCTCTTAATGTGGGATTCGTGCAACGCAACAGAGGCATCAAAGGAGTCCCAAGACAACGGACAGTCAACCAGTTCCGTAGACAAATGATCCATGGGATATCGAACACGGGACCGCTTGGATAGGCCACCGCGGCGGACACATTCTGGGGCAAAAATTATTTATTTTTTTTTTTTTTAATTTTCATGGTGGATATCAAAATTCGAATCATGTGGATAACAAATAGGCTAGAATTATTTTATGGCAGATGTAGAAAATGCTACGGATTAGTCGAGGTACTTCCGTTTCCCTTGTAATTTCACAATTTCTTCACAACTGATTATTATTCGCATCACTGATGCAGACGACGCACAGAAACTACCGCATCGCATCCTCTCCCGAGATGGAAATGTTCTGCTGAAAAATGCGTGCTATGAGATTTGACGACAATGACTGTCCTGGGCATGGATTTGAAGGAGCACATTCAGATATGTTATGCACATTAGTTTTGTTGCGTTAATTCTACTTACCGTACTTATATTTAAAAAATGTCTTCCAGATTACGTGGCCTTCACTAGCTCTGTTCTTCTTCTTAATAATAATAAGTTATTATTATTATTATTATTATCATTATTATATTATTAATAATATTATTATTAATACAGAGCGTTCGCCTACGGGTGGGGCCAGGAAAGCGGCCTGCCTGCGGTGTCGCTTGCGGGAATCGTCTATCCGTAAGCTTCCGCTTTCTATACTATACTCTGTAGGGTTTTAATTTTAAAAGTTTAGCAGCAGTAAAGACTGATGTTTTTGAAACACTAACTTCCTGTGAAACACGTCTTAGAGATTTATTAGGAGAGAGTGTAAATTATGCACTGGTTTCATCAATTTTTTCTTCCGTCAATACTCTTTGTTTTCGCTTAGGAATTGTAGCATTTATCGACCCTCTTGTCTTAATTTTTTAACAAGACGTCTAACAGTTTCTCTACCCTGAATTGGAGCACCCGGATATTTCTCTTTAAATTGCCTACGCACCTCTCTGCATGACTCTGTTTTCACATATGCATCATACATAAAAACTCTCTGTTCAAGCGTGAATTTTGCTTTTTGCATTGTTAACAAATTTTACACAACGCTGAATATTTAAGCAACTGTGTCAAGAAACTGCACTGTACGTGTTAAATACTGCAACATCTGGCTCACAACTGATAACTTGTCGACCTTGATGTCCTTGATTGTCGAGCGTGCCTCAACAACTGCGCGCACAAAGCGGCGAATCAGTACATGCCGCTTTCCTGGCCCCACCCGTAGGCGAACGCTCTGTATTATTATTATTATTATCATCATCATCATCATCATCATCATCAGTATTTTCTTTATGATTGTTGTCATCTTCGTCAACATCACTTCCTTATAATTCCTTCCATTTTCGTCACCATTATATTCAAACATTATTCTTCTCATATTATTCATTATGAATGTCATCTTCGTCATCATTGTCAATTACATTAGTTAACAAATTTTAACTTTTTGTCTGTCACAGAAATGAAATCAGCTGATTTTTACTAAATCGATCCTGCTGATTACGAAAATCGCACTGAAAAATCTGTAACACGTAACATTTTTGTGTGACAGAAGGGGAAGTATTTTGACTTAAAAAATGTTTTCGTGCATTTCAAAATGCGTAATTACAACAGTGAAAATAAATAAATTCCTAAAATACAAAATTTATACACAAAATACACTGACGTTTCACAGAAAAATAATATCGCTGCATAAATAATAATTACAATAAGAAAAAGTAGCATTATATTCCTTTTTTTCCCTTCAGAATAAGCTTTTAATTTATTAATTTAAAACTGGATCAAATGAACTATATTTTTTAAAGATTTATAAATTAAATTGATTAAAATATCAAATCAAATAATTTAGGAGCCCTACACTGAAGTAAACAACTATATACAGACTTCAAGCTAGATTTTTTAAAAATATATTTAGTTATTTAGAGTTATTTTTTCCTCTTGTAGTTTGAGTCACCTTCTCTGAACAAAAACCAACAGTAGTCCCCCATCATACTAGAATCCCACCTTCCTTGATGTCGTTGTTCCATCCTGTGTATATCTTGATGGAATTTTTCCCCTTGTTCATCGCTTACAGCTCCTAAGTTCTTTGGGAAAAAGTCGAGATGGGAATGTAGGAAATGTATTTTCAAAGACATTTGACAACGAAGGTTCTGGTAACTATGCAGGAGTTCTTGCACAAGCTGTTGGTAATTGTCAACTTTATTATTACCTAAAAGCCCACTAAAACACTTCAAAAGGCATTCCAAGCTTCTAGTTCCTCAACACTTATTTTTTTTTTCGAAGCTCTTATCTACCAAAAGTTTCCTAATTTGAGGGCCAACAAAAATTTCCTCTTTCACTTTAGCTTCACTGAGTTTCGGAAACATATTCCCTACATATGCAAAACCTTCTCTATTTTTATCCATAGCTTTAACGAAATTCTTCATTAAACTAAGCTTGATATGTAAAGGAGGAAGCAGTACTTTTTCCGGTTTTACTAAAGAGACATACTTGGTATTATGTTCTCCTGGGACATAGCTTTCTCTGGGAGGCCAGACTTTCACTATATAGGGTTTTTCAGTCGCTCTACTATCCCATAAATAGAGAAAGCAACAGTATTTTGTGAATCCACCCTGAAGTCCGAGCAATAAGGCGACAATTTTCAAATCTCAGCGGAGTTTCCAGCAGTATGTTTTATATTGGACTGCATCTAGTAACACTGACAAATTTGTATAAGTTTCCTTCATATCCACTGAATACCCCACTGGAATTGATGGTTTAGTGTTTCCATTGTGCATTATCACTGCTTTTAACCTTATTTTGGAAGAATCTATGAATAACCTCCATTCCTCTGGGATGTGTTGAAATCCTAGTTCTTCCATTAAGCCGTCTATATTTACATACGCGCACATAGAATTTTTCATTATAAATTACTTCGAAAACCGTTCATGTCTCTTCCTGTACAATGAAATTCTAGTATCTGGTGCTAGCAGGTTCTATTGTTGCAGTCTACACCCTAAAATCCCAGCTTGTTATTTAGTGAGATTAAGATCTCTTGTTAAGTCGTTCAGTTCACATTGTTGGATTAAATGGGGTTCTTTATGATGTTCTGGACTATAGGACGGATCAGATCCTGTTGATGGTTGAGCCAAGTCATCTGTTTGTTCTATTAGAAGAAACTATTCCTCCAATTGCGAAAGTGGATTAGGAATAGGGAGTTTTGGTCCAGGTGGTACAGGTCTTATTGCTGATTGAACATTAGGATATTCAATTTTAGATCTTGTTTTCTTTGAAAATCCCGTAATTTTTGTAAAACAGAAATAACAGTCTTCTGCATGGCTTGTCGGTTCACGCCAGATCACTGGAACTGCAAACGGCATACTTCGATTCTTCTCTCCATTCATCCATTTTATCAGTTTTGAGCAACATGTTGTGCAGCACATATGGGGAGCCCATGATTTGACCTCGTCACACACATTATATTCAAAATAGCAATAATATGCTTGTTTCAACTTATCTGATAAAGGCCGACGCTGCGATTTTGCCGTAAATTCTCCACATACGTAACAAAAGCTGTCCGGCGAAGTTACACACGCACGACGAGACTTTTTCATTCTCAGAAAGCGTAAATGAAAGCGAAGATAAACACTTAAAACCAGCGATACAACTTGTCACAAGCTCAAACAATATTCAATTAATCCTAAAATGCAATCTATGTCGCTCTAAAGCCCACCCTCTTTCTCTTGGTCTAGCTCCATAAAGCAATAACTTTATATAGATATATATCGCCCACTACGCGCCTTATTAATGCAGACTCACATATTTGAGAGAACCTATTCCTTAAAATACACTTCTAGTATATTCTGAGCAACAATAAGTTATAAAACGTATGAATATACTGTGTAACCATTTAAATAAAGTCAATAGTTCGATACCCGAGTTCTTTAGTAAATTTATTCTTCTTTTTTTACAATTTCCAATTTTCTTCTTAAATGGTGCGTGATGGAAAATTTTCAAGTTTAGATCCACTATCAGCACACAAAAATTGATCTAAAATGACCATTTTCACCCTTGTAACAAAAACCTTGTTGACTAGTGTTATTATCCTTCCTGTTATGTATGTTATGAATGGTGTCATCTTCATCACATCATTATCAACAATTATATTCATTAACATCCTTGTCATATTCGTCACTATCAATGTCAATCATTATTGTTATCATTATATACGTTATGATTGTTATGAATGCTATTACCTTCGTCACCATTATTGTCAGTCATTATTCTTTTCATTATTTTCGTTAACATCCTTATCATCTTCGTCACTATGATCATCAATAATTCTTATAATTATTTTTTATATAATTGTTGTCATCTTCATCATCTCAGATTGTAATATTCGCTTTCATTGTCATATTTTTCATCATTACTATCAGTAACGCTCTTTATCTTTACTTGCACTCTTTTCGTAGTCACCATTTCTATATCACCAACAATTAACAACACAAATTACCTTAGTTCTTATCGTTGTCATAAAAATATGCAGTCCTTGATTTTACTGTCTAATTTATTATTGTCACCATCTTCCTCAAAGTCAATAATCATCCTTGTCATTGTTGTCATCTTTGTCATGTTTTGAATATTACTGAAGAAGAAATTATTAAAATTAAATATAGAAATTTAATTATACGTAATTATTGAACTCACATTAAAAAACCCATTTGGCGTACTTAACATTGAAGATCGTAACGAATGTTGAATTTCAACCAATCACTGCGATATTACCTAGATATCCTTTTAAATCACCAATTTTGTTGTCATCGTCTTCGTTACCCCATTTGTGAATAGGTGTATGACAGAACTGGTCACTATAATTACTTTGTCAACATGTTTGTTATCTTCGTCATCACTTCCGAAACTAAATTTGACTGTCAGGTAGGATTTCACAGAAAAATAAACGAAAGTAATAACGAAGTTTGTCACTTTATGACTTGCAAGTATTTTACAATCACTCGCTGAGATACATTATCAGCCCTGCCAGCCCGATTTCACTTTCAAGAGAGTCAGTTTTGAGCCACCTTTTGAGATTCCATTAATCAAGTTTACTGTCGGAGCAACTCCTGGGTTGTACTGCGACCATTTTGAAGGAGCAATTTGCGGAGTAAGGGCGTGCGACGGAGCGACCTTGCTCATGAACTCCGCCAGAGGCAGGGAATATTGTAGAGTATTACAAGAAATGCGCTCTTTAGTGAAGAATATTACATCCATTACCGATATTTATGATTGGTCATGCATTGTGTAATACGAAATAAATATAGTGTAACCAGAAGAAGGTGACCACTTGTTTAAAGTTGACCGCTCTCGGATAAAATGCTCCAAGTCTATGTTTTCACACATGGCAAGCCTCCCATAACCAGGACTGTGCGACGGCACACAGAGAGTAAAGCAAACAGGGCGAAGCATGGGAAAACGCGCATTCCTCATATTCAGAAACAAAAGATGCTATTTGCTTTCATCTCCCTCAATTCTACTGGTAAACACGCTTCAAACCTCCGCGTGTTCCATGTTCGCCTACAAGAAATTCCGCATATGTAGGATAGAAATAGTGACAAATGCTATTCCAAAGAATTTCAACACAAATCGAAGCTTATATATACAGGGACATCACTTTATTTTTACCAACATTTTTAACATTAACCTGGCTATACTCGGAAACACTGTTACCCCCTTCCATTACAGGAGTTTGGTGTTACTAGTGCAAAATGTAAACAAATCATTTAGTAGCTATAGAAGGAGAGAAAAGTACTTTATCCATTTATGTTACAGGGAAATACAGTAGCCTATTAAGATTTTCAGTTTGATCATTACTTTTACGGTATTTTATCAAAAAACAGTAGAATAGTAACAATTTTTTTTTCACAAACTCAACTCTTCAGGCGGTTATATTCATTACGTAACGATTACTTTATTCAGCATATTACTAACCTAATTTATTCCTGAGAATTTTGTGAGCACTTCCGTAAAAAAAAACAATTTCTACAGCTAACTTCTTGACCGACTTATTAGGACTTCGCTGCATCCTTTATTTAGCATCTTCTGTTATTTTTGTTGGCCATCTTACACTTTTGTTCCTTTCTGTACACACTGTTGCTCTAAATTTATATACCAGGTTAATGATATTTCTACAAAAGTATTCCGTAATGATATAATCAGGAAAAAAACTGTTGTTCACTTTCGGTTATATTGTAATTCCAGTTTCCATCACCGTCCTTCATACCTAAAAACAGCAAAACAAAACTCTTGTTTAAATAATGCTGTTAATTACCGTACCATATTATAGGGTACCGTACTTTCGATAACTCTAATCTTCAATTGTGTTCAGTCCACACAAATAAATTCAGTTATGCTACACACTGTACCGGTGTGAAAATAAACTTCAATAATGTAAGCTCTTTCTTCTAAAGAAAATGCAACATATTTCTGAAACACACTGTACTCTGTACTGTTTACTTCACTGCTAGCAACAGCGGCAGTAAGTTTGTGTAGCTGACGTTAGCAAGGACATTAGTGAAAGGGGTGGGAGTCAAGTACATTCAGAAACGCAGGTACAATAAAAATGCAAGTAAAAATAAAGTGATGTCCCTGTATATATATACGGGAAACTGAAAAAAAAAAAAAAAAAAACAAACAAACAAATTCTCGGGCTTATAGCACGAAGATTAGCCAAGCTTCTTATGAAAGATGATTTGACCAACAGCAAGAATCGTTTCTTTAAGTAGTTATCAACTGCATGGTCATTTAACATCCGTGACGTCTGCAGTCACTGCGTGATCAACCTGTCATGCTCGCAGGCCTTGTTCTAGTCCTGAGCAGGCACGGGATTTTTATTCTTGGTAGTAGTCGGGTGCTTCGTATTGAGCGCAACTACGCTTAAAAGAAAAAATAAATTCGTACTCGATGAAAACTAAGTTCGCTGTGATAGAGACTAAAGAAAGGTGAAAGTGTGGCAAGTTTAGCTGTAGAATTGTCCATACCAGAGAGTACATTAGCGAAGTGGAAGAGGAGTATTACTGGCAAGAGAGATTTTGATACTATTTCCAGTTCAATTCTTGAAAATAGAAAAACAGTAAAGAGACCAACTATAAACAATGGAGAGATTACGCTCTTTCTTTTCTCTCTCAAAAGGATCAGTATGTACTGTGATGTATATGCGGTGGCATAAACAATAATTAACTTTATTTTAATTACGAATAATTTTTAATTCTCTAGAGTGCACAGTTCTTCCATGAAAAAGATGTCACAAAAGTTAAAAAATGTTCCTTGTTTTAATAATCGTCCATTTATTTATCAGATTTTTTAATTCAACCGCAATAATTTCATTCCTTTTAAAATATACCTATTTGTTACATTCTTGCGATCTAATTTACGAAATTGCCTCGATTCTCTGTTGGTAAAATTACGATATACAACGAGAACCTGAAATAGTGAACATTGTTTTTACGGACCCTGTAAGGTGGCTGAACTCTGAGTCGATGTGCTCTATCCTAGAATCGAACTGCCTAAAATTGAGGCTCCACTGTAGTATTAATAATAATAATAATAATAATAATAATAATAATAATAATAATAATAATAATAATAATAATATACAGTAGAACCTCTATTATCCGTGGTAATGAAGGGCGTGGAATGAGCGGTTAATCGAAAAAATCGGATAATCCGTACCATATAAGATTTTCATAAATTAAGTGCGTAATACAGTTTCCAAATTTCCTCCGTGGTCTTGTGTTTTAACATGCCAGGTAGTGGATCAGAAGTTCACTGATTCAAGTCTGGTTTTCAATGACGGGTTTTTAAGAGCCAAGGAAACACTTTATGACGACTGTCTGTGGAAAGATAGGAATAGTACAGGTCTCATGTTGTAGATTTACATACTTATTACACTTTATATTTGTTTTTAATTAAATCGTGCACAGTTGTAATTCCTATTTCGTATTCTGATGCGAGATGAACCACAGTTTTTCTTTTCTCAAATCACTCAATTACTTGCACTATTTTTCGTAGCACAACTCCTTTTCTTTGACACCTATGGAAGGCATTTTGCATAGAATTTAGACCCCTCGAAAAGTAGACCATACTGTATAGGAGTAAAATTTTGTAAAAGGCACTCTGTAGAAAAAAAATCGTACTAATAAAGTGTACAGCAATTCACATTTTTTCTGCAACATAAAAAAAGAACACGAGAGAAAGACAGTCGGATAATCCACCGATCGGTTAATAGGGTGACGGAAAATCGGGGTTCTACTGTAAAACGCTTTTCAAAAATACGAGACAAAATGAAATGGTCATAAAAGTAAAACATGGAAATAAATACAAAAAGGTTGTGATTTATAATAATTCCGTCCTGCAATGCGTGCTGGAAGGGGCGTCATGAATTTACAAACACTTTACACAGTCACAATTCTTTAACTAGAAGCGCCATGGGGCGAAATTCACATAAAGCAAAATTCACCAATTATTATCCAGTAGGCGTTGACCCTCCTCAGTTATAAAATTAAAAAGAATAAGAAAAAAATTAAAGATAAAAAACCTTTGGAGATGTTTTAAATAAGGAATATAATTTTTATAGTCTAATCTCTAGGTATAAAGGGGTTCACAGAAAAATGCAGTCCTTCGCTGTGAAATGTTGTTTGTTAGTGGTTTGACCCGCGGGGGGCTATTACAAAAACATTTCTAGTCCGTGAAATGTTGCCTGACCTGCGGGGATATTGCTCGATTATAAAACATAGGGTCGATCAGTCGAGTCGATACGATTAACCGGCCAGTCAGCAGCAGCCGCCAAGATAGGCTGCGGGCTTCCACTGCAGAATCCCCCACATGCACGACATTGCTGATCACGTGGACAAAAGAGGAGGGCGATTTTAAGACCAAGGTTCCGAATTATAACAACACGCGCTGATCTTATGGCCAATTCTTCGACAGGTTTGTTACGCTGGTTGCAGTAATCAGCATCGCATTATGTCCTTGTCTAAATTAAATTTTCGTTGTCAGATGAGAACTTCATGGATTTATCGCTACTGCCCCATCTGCTATAGCTATTTGGTTGCTTTGTAAGGGTTGAACTGTTATTCGTTAATTAAAATTCAGCATCTTGTGAAGCGACGTAAATTGTTGGTAATATTTATTTACTTAATTGTTTATTTATTATTTTATGCTCGACCATGCCGAAATGTACTAATTATACACCCGGTAGCAGTCCTTTAATGTATGTCATTACAGTACACCTACTCATTAAAGTATAGGTGTTCAGCCAATGATAACTCAGCTTACATGTGTTCAGCCAATGACAAGTCAGCTTTGTACCGTTATAAAACCGCAAGTATCGATTATTCTCGGATATGCAATCGAAAGAGAATTAGCGAAAAGTCACGGAGGCTGGAAATCCAATACTGTCGCAGAAGGTTATGTTCTGTTACTATAATAATTAGCGTTAATTGTAAATAATATTCAAATAAATTCAATTTGTCATCTCGTTTTTCAATGTCGAATTCAATAATCAAGGTTATAATATTATAATATTATCAAGTTTAACGAGACTACGTCAAGGTCAATGACATTATTGTTCCTCGGAAAAAATCAATACTTTCGCGTCTGCGCACATCTCACAATTCACGACCTAGAACAAGGTCACTTCCGATCTTGTCAGATACAAATAAAATGTATAGGGACATCTGAATATCGGTAATTTCAAGTTAGAAATATGGTCGAGCATAAAAAGTCGTATGAAACTCGCCTATAATGGTAATTAAGAAGCTCGTATGAAAATTACTATCATTATAGGCTCGTTGCATAATGTACTATTATGCTCGACCATGCCGAAATGTAATTATACACCTGGTAGCAGCCCTTTAATGGACCTCATTAAAGTACACATATTCATTAAACATCAGGTGTTCCACCAATCAGAAAACACCATTGTAGCAATATGAAAGCGCAACTATCGATTATTCTCGGATATGCAATCGAAAGACAACTAGCGAAACGTCACGGAGGCTGGAAATCCAATACTGTCGCAGAAGGTTATGTTCTGTTACTATAATAATTAGCGTTAATTGTAAATAATATTCAAATAAATTCAATTTGTCATCTCGTTTTTCAATGTCTAAAAATGTTATGTTTTATTTAACGACGCTCGCAACTGCAGAGGTTATATCAGCGTTGCCGGATGTGCCGGTATTTTGTCCCGCAGGAGTTATTTTACATGCCAGTAAATCTACATACTTACATGAGCCTGTCACATTTAAGCACACTTAAATGCCATCGACCTGGCCCGGGATCGAACCCGCAACCTTGGGCATAGACGGCCAGCGCTATATCAACTTGCCAACCAGGTCGACTTCAATGTCTAAATCAATTTCAAGGTTATATCAAGATTAATCTTTATTTTACTCTCAAGATTATATCAAGGTCAATGACATTTGTGTCTCGGAAAAAAATCAATACTTTCGCGTCTGCGCACATCTCACAATTTACGAGATATTGCACAAGGTCAGTTCCGCTCCCCAGCCAAATAAGAATAACATAAATAATTATGAATAATTTCAAGTTATGAATATGGTTGAGCATAAAAAGTCGTATAAAACTTGCCTATAATTGTAATTAAGACGCTCGTATGAAAATTATGAAACTCGCTTGCGCTCGTTTCATAAACATACTCGCGTCTTAATTACTACCATTATAGGCTCGTTGTATAATGTACTAATTTATTTACTTACGGTATTTAATTACTTATTTACTTACTCAATTTATTTATTTATCCTCCAAGTATAGAAGTAACACTACTTTACCATTGTCAGGCGTAATAAGAGGTGCAATTCAAAATTTGTAATATTAAAAAGAGAAATATAAATTAGAGTTTGTGCTTCAAGTTTACAAATGTGACCATAATTCGCATAGCATTTAAAATCTTTGTAGCAACATGAAATTTATTCGGAATACTTCCAAGAATGAGAATGTAATGTTACATTTAACTAGCGTACAGATTAATTCAAAACGTTGTTTTTAATTTTCAAACAATCCTTTGTTTCTTTATCCTTTTTACCTCCACTGTAGTACGCTGCTCTGTCGATGTAGTAGAAGCGTTTGAGTGTAAAGAAAGCAGCAAACAGTACAACGTGGTCTATTGTGACGAGAATCCAAGCCCCCGCATACTGGTAAGGCATCGTGTCACAAACACGTTCACGTCTGACTATTTGTGACAAAGTAAATACTAATCAACGTCTTGAAAACGGCGCAAATATTAAGGATATTGCTAGAAAGTTTAAGGTAATTTGTATGTATAGTATATATATATATATACATATACCTGTATTTTTTATATATTTATTCATTTATTTATTAATTCATTTATGTATTATATATTTATTCACATATTATGCATTCATTTAGTTACTTACCGTAGAAGAGGGTAAAGTCGATCAAAATTTTGCAATTTTTTAATGATATTGAGGTTATGGAATGGAGCGAAGTTCCTCAGAAAATAGCATTTTGTCGTCATATCCTTCACTTATGAAGACACGTTACAAGAATTGAATTACAATCTATAAAAAAACTGCTTTTTTTATTTGACTTGTGATCGAAGTTACCTGCTTAAATAGGGTAAAGTCGATCACCATTGAAATTTTAGTTTAAGATCGATTTTAAAATAGTGCGGAGTAAAGTCGATCACTGTTTATGTTTTTAAAAATCAAATTAAGTGGATTACATATATTTTGTTTGTTATAAGGGGTGTAAAAACAATAATAATCTTCAATATATGCCTATAGCATTATATAGTGTATCTTTTGTTACTGTGATCATACTATTCGATACAATTAGGCCTGTAGATCTCCACTGTACAATCGTGACTATGATTGCCAATTTATAAAACATAAAAACCCATTTTAATACTTCACATACCAACAAACAGAGATTTAAGAATTCAAAATTTACATTGAAATACCACACTTCAATTATAATCTAAACTGCAATTCAACATTGCTTAGGTTTATATCAGATGTTATTTGAAATCTTCCCCTCCTCATGTCACTTTAGAATCTACGTTGTTCCCATAGTCAGGTAAAGAGGGGTGTACAAAATATGTTCCTTTGGCAGTGCTTTTCATACGCAAGAAATTCACCATAATTTCGTCTTCCTCTTTCCCCACTATCCCATCAATATAAGCTAGGCCTATACTATGACACTTTTCTGTTTATAAGTGTTAGTTGGAGGTATTCCGGTGAACAATTTATTCTTCCTGCTGGTCCTATATGTTTCGAGTAGGTCGATGGCATGATCGACATAACCCTACAAAGGTACAAGTTTTCTTAAAATAATAAGTTTCGATACTAACATTTACGAACTGCAAAACTATTATTTCAGGATACAATCTCAACGAAAAGTACTTACGTATACTTCCTGTCTCCTTTCACTGCTGACTATAATTTAGAGTTTGTAAGACTTTGTTTTCATTTAAGAGAAAAAGCTGAAAATAACCATTTTCACTTCAACGGTAATTACACAGTGTTCCCACTGTTGGCATTCGCAGGCTTTTTGTTGTCCCTCTAGCTTACATTTACAATGTAAGGCAATGAAGTCAGCGTAACAAAATTTTAACGAGTAACTGAGAAAATATATAATTTTCAATAAAAATCGCAAATGATCGATTTTACACCAACTGATTGACTTTACCCACTTCCACTTCCTCTTCCTCTTCCACTTCGTGGGTTTCCTTTGCTGTTTAATGGCGCCTCAGATTTCTAAGAAAAAGAAGTTGGAAGAGAGCAAAGGAACTAAACTTCGAAAGTAAATGATTGATGTAAGGTTGGTTCTCCTCAACCCTGTATCAGCCTGTGCATTCTCATATACTGTTCAGTCCACGCGCCTGAGGGCTACGGCGCGCAAGGAAATGCTGTCCCTGACTTCATACTGTACTCCGTTGCTATAATAAATTAACAACATTAACTATAATGCTAACGTCAGGTGTCTATAAATCTAAACAAGGTCGTTAAAAATACAGGACAGTCAGAACCCAGTGACGGGCAACGCAAGCCCACAGGTGAGCGAACTGACGTGCTTTTGGTAATAAAAATGAACATCAGTGTCGTCGAATGACATACAGGTGGATTCTTGTTATAAATAAGCCTATTACACAGCTCTTAAAATAATCATTGTATTGAAATAAGTTAAGCCTAATTAGCCAAGGTCACATTCTCATGCATTTCTTTCTCATGCAAAGTGATGCCGCAGTCCTAACCCCTATCTCACCACCTACAATAAATACAGCAACCACTGAACCAGAAGCTTGGTCATGAGGTCGACAACTGACATAAAAACACGTATATATACACAGGGACAACATTTTATTTTTACTTCAATTTTTATTACACCTGAGTTTTTTAATGTACTTCACTCCCACTCCCTCTACTAGTAAACTTCCAACCGTCTCCACGCAGAACCAAAGCCGCGTATGCAGTCAAAGTCGCCTTACGATCATAGTAAAGAGTACTGAGTTAGTATAGTACGTTCCAGAAATATGTTCGCGTTTTCCAGTGACAAAAGAGCTTTCAATATTGAATTATATTTTCGCACAGGTACTGTCGTCCGTTTGCCTACGACGCATCCCGGTTTCCATTACCCACTCCTGCTCGCCCCTCTGTAAAGGCTAGTGGCTGGGCTGTCTTAGCTCTTTTCTGAAAACATTAATTTCTGTTAGGAATTGGACGTCTACATAATATTATACAACCGTTTAAAATAACTTAAATAAAAAGGCCTCGTTAAGTAATTAACTGTCACGTGATTCCCCCCCCCCTTTCTATGACCCTGCGACGTAACTACTTGGATGGACAGTAGATAGCATGTCTGAGTAATTTTATCTGTGAGGGTAGGGCAGAAGTGAAGATTGAATTTACAGTACGTAAGGTACTCTTTTATAGAGTAGGTACAGAATTATTTCAACATGAGTTAGGTACTAGTACGAAGGACGTAACTGGTAATTGGGATTATGTACAATAGTCTATAGTGCGATAATATGCACAAAAGAACTGAAGCCTGTATCGAAATGAACGGCCACCATTAAAAAAAAAGCGTTTAAATATCCATATTATGATTATTTTTCAATTTAACTTCATTCTCTATAGTGTACGCTAATGTGCTGTAGACAGTATAATATACAATGCATAATGAATACGTCCACATGGACAGCTCAGTTCGTGAGTAAAAACATTTACTGTTAATACTGTATTGTATTTTGATTAAACAAAGACCTAATGAAAATTATCAAACTCAAAATCGCGATATTTCCTTTTTTACGTAAATTGATGAACTACTTTTCTTCCCTCCTGTACCTAGTAAAGTAATTTGTTTGTATTTTACGCCAGTATCATCGAACTCCAGTCGTGGAAGGGGGTAGAAAACGGTGTTTCCGGTTCTCAACCGTTAATTCAAAGGTATAGCCAGGTTAATATTAGAAATGTTAGTAAAAATAAAATGATGTCCCTGTATAAGTATCTGTAATTTTTTATTTATCACTATCATGATATTCATCATCATTATCATCAGCTGCCAGAGAGTAGTTTGTAAGACTCGTGGATTGGTTCTTCTCACCGTTTCCCTGGTTTACCTACGTTTCGTTTTCTGTAAGTTTGTATTCAGAGCACTTATTTGACATACGATGGATGGTCTTCCATTCTGTTAATGTGACCCAGGAAATTTTCTCTGTATTTCTTTATTGATTTAAAAATGCTCAGGTTTGCACTAATTTATTTTCCTTCTTCAGGCATTGGACATCAGTCCGTTGCGACTCCAAATTGGTCCCTTCATCTTTTGTTAGGTCGGCCTACATTTCTGAGCCCTTTTGATCTGCAATTTAAAGCTCTTCTAGATAACCTCTCAGCTGCGATTCGAAGTATATTTATTTATTATTTAAATTTAAATATACAGAATACACAATATAATTACAACTATAGAAATAGAAATAAAATAATAAAATCAATATAGAAAAGGAGATACAGTAATATTAACAAAATCTGAGGACTGAATGAGCAGCGCTCGTGTTCGGTCGCAGTTCAGATATAATATTAATAAGCATATAAGAGAATATAAAATAAAATAAAATAGCAACTAAAATTAAAACTACAGCTACAGAGAAATTATATAATATAATAGGCCTATATTAATATAAGAGGAATATAGAAAATGGAATAAAATAAAATAGAAAATAAAAATTAAAATAACAGCGGCAATGAATTTATATAATATAATATTAACATATAGAAGAATAATATCGTACGTGAATAAAGTAGGACAATTTATAAAAAAATATAAATTCCAAAATTTTAGAATACAAATATAATATATAGGCTGATTAATTCATACACATAGGCTATAAATTTATTTAATCAAATTGAAGGCATTAACACGTTTCTAATTTTCTTGTTATATTTTAGTGGGTTACATGTTAGAAGTTCTGGGTGTAATTTAGCTAAAGAATTATACAACCGAGGGCCAAAATTAATGCTAAGCTTTAGACCAGCAGATGTGAAACATTTAGGTTCTACTAATGCTGAATTATTATTTCGTCTACTCTTTCGATTATATTAGATATCCCTAGTTTTTGTCTACACACACTGAAGATAGATCTCGTGAATATAGCAATCGATAGTAATTAAGAAATCAGAGCGAACGCAGTGGTAAGCACAATAAGCCTTGGACTGCGGTGGGAGCCTTCGGGCCCTCCTCCGTAAAAGAAAGAGGAAAAACAGCAGCATTACAGTCGATGTCACGATCTACTGCATTTGTAAGTAAAGAACGAAAGTAGCCTACTGTCTTATTTAAAAATACGACCAGAGGCATCTTTTAGAAACCTACTGCATGGATGAATACATTGTGGTCAGCATAACGCTGACGAAGTAACAAGACCCGCGCCCGATGTCGTACTTTAGAACACTTCGTGATGGGTAGGTCCCACAGAGTTCTCGACTTATGTGTTAGCGGATATTATTTGAGAAGACAAGATGGAAGCCAGAAAAGCCGAGATAAATGTTCTGCCCCTGGATGTAGGTGATATGTGTGTGTAAGTACTAGAGATGAACAAAACTAACTGCCGCTCTCGCTCGCTGTATTCGTTCCATTTGTCTTTCGAGTCTCGTCTCGTCTCGTCATTCTCGTGCTCTTCGAGTCTTGCTCATCATTCTCGAAATAGCATTTGGTCGGCGCGGAAAGATTTCGTAACTTTGAATAACATACATCATTGAAATAAATAACATTGTAAATGTTTAAATGAGACAAAATGGCAAAACAGAACAGTATCTTAGTTATCAAAATGTTCTGGTTCTATTAGTCTATATGATATTACCTACGGTTACATAAATAGAAAAAAAAATCAATTCTCAAATAAATTTGCGTTTCTAAGAAACATAAAACATAACATTAATATTTTTTTTACTTGGGATTGCACACTTGATCTCAAATATATGAAAAGAAAATTCCTAGCCTTTTAATAAAGACCTAGTAATTAAATAAAGACTGGGGAACGGATTATTATACACTGAAAGGTAGAGATGATGTTTCAAATAGGCTACTTGATTGTTTATACATATACAGTATAACAGTTGCCAAAGTAGATAGAAGTTCAGTCAGGTATAAACAACTGTAGCTGCTTGACGTTCGGGACTTCGGGAGTGATCAATCTCGGTGTCTCGAAACACTCACAAGCAGTCTTTACGTCAACGACACGACATATAGAACATTGTCGTGCGGGTTTTCGACTTTGCGAGCGCTATTAGTCTTGCTTTCTCGATCGTTGTCCATCTCTAGTAAGTAGTCTATGTTCAACAGTGATGTTTATCAGTGCTGCTCATCGGAGTGACTACTACCGCGGAGGAAACGAGGATTACGAATAAAGCTCTCCACCGGTGATCTCCGGTACTACCGTAGGTGGAACAGGAGGCGTACGGAGGAATGCGGTTGTCCGGAGCGAAGCGACAGTTTGAGGACATAGAGCTCAAGGACGACCGACGCGTACGGACTGAGGGTAGTTTTGAGTGGAATAAAATGACATCAAAGCGGATATCCGTCGCATGGAAATTCTTTAATTTAGTTCAAGATAATAAAATCGCAAGTTGTAAACTTTGTGGGTGAATTTACTCTAAGGGTGGTGGAACTTCTAGCTGTGAAGACAAAATGCTGTAACACCTCACCACTAATCTGGGTTGACCGATGGAAGAAAGAGGACCATTTTTCTTAGGATAAATTCATAGGAAGGGATCACAAAGCAGAGTGTTGCTGATCATTATTATTATTATTATTATTATTATTATTATTATGAACTTCATTTATTTATGTATTTATTTTAAGATGTGACCATACAACAGGTGTGGCGAGAACGTGACTCGCGAGACATTGTGGCTCGCAGTGATAGTTGTGCATTTCCCTTGCTTCTAACCTCCGCCAACCCCCACCCTCTCACTCACTGGAGTTAAACTCCGTTCCATTTGTATTTGTCTCTGACCTGCGAGTGGCATGTGTCTCTCTCGAAACCACGTACGAAAGTTCCAAGTAGGATGGGAATACGCATTTTTTTGCTGTCAATATGTATGATGAGAATATTAAATGTATGATTTGTTCACAAGTATTACGAGAAAAACGGCTGTACAGTATAACATAAAACGGCATTATACTACATGTTACTGATGAAACATTAAAAGATTAAGTGTTACTGTTGTTGTTATCATCATCATCATCATCATCATCATCATCATCATCATCTCTGTACGTCGACCCTTTTTCAGCAGATGTACGAATAATGCGGTTAGCTCTTCAATTTGAACTCTCTGATTTTCTATGTGATGTCAAATGAAAGCTAGATGTAAGGACTTGACAATTGTTGAACTTTAAAATCTTTGCCAAAAAATTAATATCCGAAGCTTCGTTCTTTCGCTTGATCTGTTGAAGCCATGTTCGCTACAAACTACGTTTTTGAAAAATTATTTTTAACAATTAAAATAGTAAAAACCAAATTTAGATCACGACTAACAGACAAATACCTTCGTGATCAACTACGACTGGCAGTAAGTGACATAATTCCTGATTTTGTCGCAGAGACATTCTGAAGACAGCTAATTTTAGGTTGTGATATTGTTCATTTATTGTTCATTTCTTTCTTCGTTACACGTACTAAACATTAGTTTGTAGCGTTGTACTGTATAAAATTATATTTAAGTGCTTGACGTAAGGAAAATGAAAATCATTTAATAAGTCAGACAGTTGCTTCACTTCCCCTTCGGGTGTCCGTCTCCCTCCTGCACGTTGCAGGTTACACAGTGGCTCGGCGCACGATTACATTTTCGCCACAGCTGCCATACAAGATAACCCAACGATAATGTTCGCGTATACTCTGAAGACGATAGATTCCTGCTCGTCTTGGCAGCATAAACTCAGTTAAGTGACGAAAGTCTCTTACTTCCCTTTGAGTTGTCTGCAGCCCCTAATGCTCCTTGCGTTCTGTATTTCCACTGCCATAGTCGCACCTTCCACGTGTTGCCAGACTTTCCAAGCTGACTGTACATGATCAGTTAATAACACAAATCGACACGGATGAGTCTCAACTTTTATTGTCGATTTAACAGCTGTTGCTGTCGCCGTTATTATTCAGCCTTCAGGTAGCCGCAGCGACACCCCATTACGCAACACAACGCATTTTTCAGCCCACTTTCCTTCACACGTAACGATGCTGCATACCTTCCCTTCTATTAACGCCTCAAAAAACCGAGCGGATATACAGTAGATTAAAGTGAACATGTGGAGGGAGACACTTGTATTAGAAATGCTTCGCATCAGCGTCAGTAGTACGTTAATATAAGAACAGGCACGCGGCCTGGGTTCGATCCCCGGCCAGGTCTTCTTCCTATTCCCTAACTTGAAAATTTAGCTTGATGGGAAGAAATTTTCATCAAATCAGAAAGTGGTCGTCGCCGTCAACGAGTATTTTGCTGAGTTGGCAGAGCCTATTTTTTCCGACGAGATGAAGAAACTGGAAATTCGTTGGACCAAGTGTATAGCCATCAATTGAGATTATGTCGAGAAATAAAGTGAGTTGTTCACGAAACAAACATTTTTTCTTGATTTTTTTTTTACCAGACTTATCAAACCACCTAGTAGACCTTCATCTGAAGTCTGATTAGTCTGATATGTAATTAGTCAGCGATGTCTGCAATGGAGGGGCAAAGAAATTGGCCACCTACCCTATTATCTCCTGGTTTAGTTGCTTCATGAATGACAATTTATTGGCGTCGCTTATGAGATTCCAACCTATCTTCGACAGTTAATAAACAACAATTCAACAATAGTTTGTGGCCTAATGATGTAACCAAAGATCCTATATAATATGCTATATTATCTCAGATATTATAGCATGCATAAATAAACTCAAAAATTATTTTTTTATTATTCATCTTGAAATGTGGACATAAAGAAGAATGGAGCGTGTGAAATAGAATAAGAAATGAAGCTGTGTTGGGAAGAGTGGGAGAAGAAAAAATGATGCTGAAACTGATTAGGAAGAGATACAGGAATTGATTGGGTCACTGGTTGAGAAGAAACTGCCTCCTAAAGGATGCACTGGAAGGAATGGTGAACGAGAGAAGAGTTCGGGACAGAAGAATATATCGGATGATAGACAACATTACGATATAGAATGGGTTACTTATGAAAGGGCCTAAGTCGCTAATTTTGTGAAAATGGGTTTGTAATGTAATACTGCTCTTTGGGTGTAGATACATCGATTTAGATATGAAGAGGACTAAGTTTCACACTCTAATGCTTAATAGAATTTATGATACAATTTTTATTTCAGCCTTAATTTCAAAATTTCGGCCTGTAGGCAGTTTTTCTTCAGTTGCTAACAATTTAGTATTCAAGACGTAGGCCCTTTCATAAATAACCCAGTCAAATGTTATACGCGGAGACTAAGAGGAAGTTAGAAAATAGGAAATATTGGATAAGCCTGGGTTTGCATTGAAGGACCTGCCCTTCAGCAGAAAAACTATGACTGGATTAATCTTGTTGTAATACTTTCAATTTGTTATATGCAATAGCCTATAACCTGCATTTGTCCGGAAAAATTTCATATCAAGATCTTGTAGCTTAAATTCTGGTAATCTTGCTTATTCTGGAACCATAAAAATGTTTTTCCAGCAAGAAATCCTGCCCGTAAATATTGAATTTAAACTCCCCTCTAAAGGGAGCAGTGGAGGGATAAGAGGTGAAATATGTAATAGCAAACCAGTCCCTTCAGTTGCTCTTGTACCACAATCTACAGGGTGTATCACGAGGTTTTCCCCTGTTTATGGAGGTGATTCCTGGTGTTATTTGGAACAAAAAATGTAAATACAGTAATGGGGTGACATTCATAATTAAGGAGTTACGGCAATTTGAAAAAAAGCAGAAAAAAAAGTTTTTATTTGAGGTTGTCACTGACAAAAATGGAAACCATAGTTATAATACAAGTAATTATTTCATTTTGTACCAGTCTCCTTCATGTAAAGTGGATTTAAAGCAAATGTTCAAAATTTCCTCCCTGCATCTGAAGGCAAAGATTCGCACGGGTGTGAACCGCGCGTGTAACATTTCGTAATTTCACAGGTTCATTCCTTATTGTCGCAGCGGCATCGAGAATGCGTTGAATCAACTCTTCTCGTGTTTGAACCCTAATCTGGTACACGATATCTTTCATCCACCCCCAGATGCAGTAATCTAGGGTGTTAAATCTGGGGATCTGGCAGGCCAGTTGATAGGCCCCCCGCGACCAATCCATCGATGTGGAAATTGGTGATTAATCTGAGCTGTTACCACATGGTAGAAATGTGCAGGCGCCCCGTCATGTTGGACGTACATTTGATGTCTTATTTCCAGAAGAACATCCTCAAGAAACTGCGGTAACTCTTGTTGCAAAAAGATAACGTACATTTCACCATTTAAATTTGCCGGTAAAATGAACGGCCCCAGCAGCTGGTTACAAGCAACACCACACCAGACATTGACACTGAATCTGCGTTGAAAATTATATTCTACACACATCCTTAGACCTGCGCGACCATGTGTAGCTACATACACCATGGTATGTTCCGAAAATCTGCTGTAACTCCTTTATTATTATCAGACTTCGAGACTTGGGACCCGATACAATAAGTTTACTGTGCATGTACTATAGGTTGTTGACTCGCTGCAGGTAGTGAAAGGTAGAGATGTGTTGTTTTAGAGTACGATAGTATGGGGAAACACACACATATAGACATTCTGAAAGTAAATATATATTACACAATGACAATGTCAAAAGAATGTGAAAAGCATTTATTCTCCTGTCTTTTATAAGCATTCGTGTTTAATTATACACAGTGTTCATGGTGGAAATAAACATGTAGCAACTTTAATTCCTTCATTTATCCTATTGGTCGTCTTTAGGAAGTGCAGTTACAGTACCGAATTGCAATGTACTACAAGATACATTTTCAGTGTCTCAAACGTAAATCTTTTTCGGTTATCTGCCTAACACAGTCTGTACTGTGAAAAGCTGCGCTCTACGTCGCATGACGTGATAGGAGCAAAACGAAGAAACCTAACATCATTGCAGTCTCTAAGAGACAGTCCTTTATTCTCAGGTGACTCTATGTCCACTAAGTTGCTGTTTATATTACACAATGCTCCATATCCGTTATTTTTACATAAAATTGATTTCCACTTCTGTTTTACACGTTCAGTAACCGGTGTACTTGGTGTCTCATTAATTCTCTGTGTCATTTCCTCAATTAATTTGAGGGCATCTCTTGCTCTGACTTTTCTAACCGTGTAATAGTTCCAGACACAGTTTTAAAATAGGTTTGTATGAAAACCAATTTATTCGTCAGAACCTTCAAATCCAGAGCATTTTCCTTTGCGTATTTGTTGTCATTCATTCTACAGTACCCCCACCCACTGTACGCTTTACCACTATACTCAGTACGCCGTTATGCGGATTTCCCACTGAACTGCTCTATCGGGTCCGAAGTTTCTAAGCCTGATTATTATGAATGTCACCCCATTACTGTATTAACATTTTTTGATCCAAATAACACCAGGAGTCACCTCCATAAACAGGGGAAAACCTCGTTATATATCCTGTATTTATATCGTAAGATAGGCCTGATCCTAGGATCGAAGTCCTGCCCACTCTGGTGAGAAGTCGTCAAGCAGACTGCACTGTACAACTTTTCCTATTACAGGGTAACAGCTAAGCATTATGGTCATTACTGAGCGAGGGTGCAGTTCGTTGCTCAGTGGACAAGAATGCGATTTCCCACAGTGAGCGTAACGATATGAGAAGATGTCGGTAACGAACCAATTGCCGTAATGGATTATCATCAGCGTGATTCAGTGGCACCTGACTGCAAAATAAATTGCTCTTCAGCAAGGTTAACTAACGCTACGGAGAAAGGGAAAACGTGCGTAATGGCACAATAAGGCTCCACAACTCAATTTATTGCCACGTTCTTTCATCATCTTCATTATTTTCCAACACAGAACGGCATTTGTTAGCCCTCCAGACCACGAGGCTCTTCACCTTATGGCAGTTCAGTATTTGCTTTCATTAACTTCAGTGCAACGATGATGTGAGGACAAGACTTGCAGACAAAGAGGTGCGAGGTCGTCGGGTTATAAAAGGGAACAAGCAGCAGTTGAAGTAAATAATTACACATTATAATTAAACAAATAGGCGTGTTAAAATGAGTGTAAATATTTTCTCATTATAGCTTCATTTTAAGTCTTCTCAGCAATTTACTTCATTTTTAACAATTTGTACGACACTTTCTGTTTGTTGCTTAATTTCTTGCACTATCACTTATAAGATACATAGTAATGTATTTATTTACTGCCTACAAACAAGAAAAGACAACTTTCTCCGTATTTCAATTATTTGGGGAGTAAACTCATAGATAGGAGAGAGATGTATAACATTTTTCATCCAGCTAGTTAACGACGCTGTATCAGCTACTAGGTTATTTATTGTCATGAAATTGGTGACAACAATAAGAAGCCGATAACTTGTCAAGTGATTGCCTAACATTCGCTTATAGTAGGAGACAACTAAAAAAAAAAATACAATCAAATAATCTGCCCAGGCGAAAATCAAACCAAAGTCCGAGCGCAACTTCGGACCAATAGACAAACACGCTGTCGTCGAATTACAACGCTCTAATCTAAAAAGAGTGTTAATTCCACTAGGACAGTGGTTTGTAACCGTTTGAGGGTCTAGGGCTCCTTTTAAATGTGGTGGAAGCTATGGACCCTCTCCCTCTCAGTTTCTTCCAAGTGGAGGCTACATACAAGACAAGGCTTAACATAAAATTGTCCTTGTTTTCTTTTAAATAAATGGTAGGTAAACAATTATAATGAAAAAAAAAAAAGATAGCAATGAAGAAGGAAAAGGAAAAGAAATAACACAATTATGAATAATTGAAAACGATTAAACAAATCATCATCAATTCCAGAAGAAACATCAAATCTTCCTAGTATCTGTTTGTTATCGGTGATCGCAGTCGTCTATTCAGCACTAGTTGCAGGACCCAACTCAAGTGAGCAGATCGCCGTAGGAAAGAGGTCAGTCTATTTAAGTGTAGAGGTGGTTTCTAAACATTTTTATAGATCCCTTCACTGCAGACAGAGAAACTTCAGTGACAAACTGCATTACAAAGGTCACATACTCGATGGGATTTTGATTAGACCAAAATGTATGTATATATGTATGTATGTATGTATGTATGTATGTATGTATGTATGTATGTATGTATGTATGTATGTATGTATGTATGTATGTATGTATGTATGTATGTATGTATGTATGTATGTATGTATGTATGTATGTATGTATGTATGTATGTATGTATGTATGTATGTATGTATGTATGTATGTATGTATGTATGTATGTATGTATGTATGTATTTTTTTAATGTATGTATGTATGTATGTATTTATTTATTTATTTATTCACACTGCAACGGGTATATACCCGGTGGCAGTGGTAACTAATTACACTCAATAATGACAATAATAAACTTATTAATTAAAAATACAGTTAATAATAATACCAATAATTAATACAAATAATTAATACTAACAATAATTTATAATAATAATAATAATAATAATAATAATAATAATAATAATAATAATAATGGGGAATATAATAAATTAAATGAAACGATCACTTAAAATAACATTTAAAATAAATCTAATTACTATCTTAAATCTAAGTTCGAACTAAAACCCACACGAGTATGATATGTTCATATCTGCACAAGTACCTTTCAACATTACACTCATTTCGCTGTCAACTCACTCACTCACTGCACTGGAACTACGACACATTTCACTGATTCTATCCTGATTTCACTAACACTTCAAAAACATTTCACTGTTCAAATACTTTGCACTGCCGCCATAAATTGTAAAACTTCACTGACACAAACACACTTCACTTACACAACACACTTCACTGACACAACATAATTCTTCACTGATACAACACTTCAATAACAAAATATCATTTACATCCTTTAAATACTGTGTATAATTACCGTCTATTAGTAAAGTCCTTAAGCCTATTTTTAAATACGTTTTTGGTTGTTGGTAAAGCCTTTAGTAAGTCTGCAGGTAAAGCATTCCAGTCCCTGATAGTACGATTGAGAAAAGAAAACTTTCCAGTGTCCGTCCTCTGTCTTCTTTCCCTCAATTTATATGAGTGGTTGTTCCTTGAAGAGTAATTTGGCGGCTGCAACCTATTTTTTATTTCTCTCCAGGCAGGCTCACCTCTGTATGTTTTGAACAGTGCGCATAAAAAAGTAGAGGAAGAGTAGTAAGACAGAACTGCAAGACAAGGCCAAGTATTCGAAAAGAACTACTCCTCAGACAATTTATGCATCATACATTTCATAATATTTTGTCAGATATCGAACTTCGGTTTCTATAGACTAACTACTGATCGATATGCATAATCAAATCCTGCTCTAATTACAAAAGCCAGCAATTTACCTGTAACATTCGGTGGCCATTTGATTAGCGTGTTATAATTTATTACCTCAAACGTTCAATATACTAGCAAAGATTAAATCTCAGACTGACAACCTGAGCCATATCTGTAATCTGATAATTTCTGATTTGCCAACCGTAAGTACAGAGAATTACCCGCAATGACACAACGGCTGAGGAACGCGTGCGCAGGTGTGCTGCCGCTGCACTGCCCGCTGTAAATCAATTCGCGCCATTAGATTTCGACTGTTTTGTGCTTAGAGACCGTTCAACAGATATGAAGTGTTTATTTAAACCGCAATTTATGCCGTAACATTTCTTATTTATTTACATTCACAGACAAATTTAAGTACGGGTATGACTGCAGTAGAGACTATTTCACCTCTGCTTTCCCTTCATTTTCAAATCTCCTTCTAACTCCTCAACTAAGAAGACAAGATGAAATCCAGAGTCTTGCGAAGAAGTCGTTATAAAATATGTTCTGCTCCCGGATATAAGTGATACGTTTGTATACAGGGTGCTCTAAAATTCCCCTTACAAACTTCTAGGACTTGTTAAGGGGACTGAGTAGGTAATATTTTGAATTGGAACCCATGTCCGGAAACGTACCGTTTCCGTGCTACAGCCGTTTGAAAGCAAGCACTGCCTGAACGTACGTCACGTGTCTCAACAAGTAACAGCTTCGCGATTCGTCCGCCTGCAGCGTTACATGATGAGGGGTGCTTACGTCAGATTCTCCATGACCTCCACGATCACCGGATTTGACTCCATTGGACTTTTTCCTCTGGGGTCGTATGAAGAGTTTGGTTTATGAGACTCCTGTAGAGACAGCAGAAGATCTGGTGGCACGAGTTGTGGTCGCTGCAGGAGAGATTGCAGATACACCAGGTGTGATAGAGCGCGTTTACCAAAACATCATTCGTAGGTACAATGCGTGCAACGAAGTTGGTGGTCGCCACATGGAACCGCATTTGTAGTGGATTTGAATGTTAACCATCATTTGAAAAGGACAAAAACAGTTTAAGTTGAACTGTAAACAAAAGTGTTTGTGAGAAATGATTCAGTTTCCATTTTGTTTATTTGGTTATTAATGAGTTGAATTGTAAAACAAGTGATGTACTGGGTCACGCCTCATAATAAAATAAATTACTTGTAAAAAGTGGTCGCGTTTAAAACATGTTTTCAAACGGCTGTAGCAGGGAAACTGTACGTTTCCGGACATGGGTTCCAATTCAAAATATTATCTACTCAGTCCCCTTAACAAGTCCTAGAAGTTTGTAAGGGGAATTTTAGAGCACTCTGTATAAGCAGTTTAACAGTGATGTTTATGGACATTGTAAAAAATAGTGTTGAATGCACTGTAAAATAGTAGATAGTAACAGAATAATTTCAAATATCTAAATAGTTTTTGCAGACTTTTCCAATGTACTTTACACTAAATATTATATTACATTATATTACATTACATTACATTATATTATATTATATTATATTATATTATATTATATTATATTATATTATATTATATTATATTATATTAGGCGTAATATTTGCGCCGTTTACAAGACGTTGGATAATATTTAGTCCACTTTGACAGAAACACTCAGACGTGAACGTGTTTGTAACATGATACTTTATCGGCATGCATGGATTCTCGCCAAAACAACAGATCATATTGTACTGTATTGCTCCTTTCCTTAGACTCAAACGCTTTCTACTAAATCGACGGAGTAGTGCATTGGAATTATGTTGGAATAATTACCAAATTTCAAAGAGAAGAACTTTCAAAAATAAGTTTTGGCCGTCCACACCTGTGGAGTAACGGTCAGCGCGTCTGGCTGCGAAACCAGGTGGCCCGGGTTCGAATCCCGATCGGTGCAAGTTACCTGGTTGG
Organism: Periplaneta americana; assembly: GCF_040183065.1. NCBI lineage: Eukaryota > Metazoa > Arthropoda > Insecta > Blattodea > Blattidae > Periplaneta > Periplaneta americana. The sequence continues at coordinate 166,045,684 of NC_091129.1, read as the reverse complement.
GGTTTTTTCCGGGGTTTTCCCTCAACCCAATACGAGCAAATGCTGGGTAACTTTCGGTGCTGGACCCCGGACTCATTTCACTGGCATTATCACCTTCATACATTCAGACGCTAAATAACCTAGATGTTGATACAGCGTCGTAAAATAATCCAATAAAAAAAAATAAAAAGTTTTGGCCTGTTTCAAGATATCTATAATCTAGAAGATTTTCACACATTTGTATAAAATAGACTATAGGACGAGCACAACATTAAGAAGTCGAGACCAATAAATTATTATTCAAGAGGACAGACCAGTAATAACCTTTGCATTAAAGTGATTACCTGAATGATGACGATTATGGTGTCAGCTACGGTGACGACAATGATGATGAATAATAATGACGATAAAGATAGAAATGATTACGAAGATAAAACACTTTCAAAGGTGATGAACATGCTTCAGTGACATCACATGTAACAAATGGAGGAGATAATTTCCTTCTTTAATGGCGAGCGAAGTTATTCGCGATCTGTTTGAAGTTTGAGTCATGCAATCAACTCGTTAATATTGACGATAACTTTATTTCTGGTACAGTCACATGCAAGATGTTGTCAGGTTATTGTATTACAATTCTTCAACATGAATAATGACAAACGGTAATACCACAGTCTAGTATATCCAGTCGCGAAGCTCAATACGTAGTAAATATGCAAATATTAGATAGTTGACCACCATTAGGATCGCTAATATCGCCTCATTACAGGCAATGGAAAATAGTACCGTCACAGTCTATTGTTTCTAGTACCCTCAAAACTAAAGCTTCGTGACTGTATATAGTAGACTGTGGTAAAACACTTCATATTTACAGTAAATTTTAATACAAAGCACGGAAAATCGCGTTATAAAAATTTCCACTATATAAGTATTAGGCCTATAGTTTAGACACCAACCTCTTAGATTTATTTAATGAAGAAAATAAAAGATAAAGATATGCGAAGAAGATAGGGTAGGCAGTGTATGGGAAAGAAAAGTAACTTATGACTAGACTTCGTTGAATTGTCACACGCAGCATGCAATCAGGTTGCCGATGTACGGTAGTATAGAGGAGGTGAGCGACCGCCCGGTCTCGTAGTATAAGCAGTTCATGTTAGGAGATGTGACCGATCCAAGTAGATAGAGCAGCTACAGCTAATGTAAGCACTTGTTTTTGCATTACTGTGGTTGGAATATTCAAAGCTTAACATTTATTCAGTGCAGACAAGAATTCAATCAAACATATTACAATGAGAATATTGCTGTTCCAAACAATTGCCCCTGGAATACCCTTACCCCCGCAGCCAGTCCTGGCCCGTTGGGGAACGTGGTTGGATGCTGATAATTATTGTGCAGAACATTACGGCAAAATAATGGAGGTAATTGATGCATTGGATAGCACAGACAGTTCCGCTGTTGCAGCTGTAAAATCATTGCCTTCTGAACAGCTATTGGAAGATATTCTGTTCATTGGTTTTAATTTTAAAATCGTGTCCAAAAGCATCACCCTGTTAGAATCGTCTAAACTACAACTCGCCCTTAATATAGTGCATAAAGTATCACAAACCGTTATCCAAAATAACAATTCACTAATTTCATAAAAAGTGAAATGTAAGTTGAGAAATTTTATTGCTAAAAATGCTGCCTATTCACAACTTCGTATTATAAATGATGTACTATCAGGTCACGACAAGACGTCTGAAGTTGGTGTACTAAAATGTAGTGACTTCCCGTTCTTCAAATATGCACCTACTACATCGTGTGATGTTGAACGTACATTTTCCGAATATAAAAATTGTTTGAGGAGGTTACTTTGCAGTCGCTCAAAATGTACGTAACTCTTCACTTCAATGCACATATTCAAGGATGATGTGAGTACCTTACATTAAATTTTAAGAGTTAATATATCTCACTACAAAATAATTGTGTATTTACATGTTTAGACATTTCCTAATTCAATGGTCATTCATTATATTTCTTGAATGCAGGATACAGGTTTTATTGTAACCGCAGTATACTGCTCAGTGTTTACATCAGAGGCATACTCCATCCGTTGCACGTCCCTTTCTCATACAGTCTATACCGCGTGCGTAGTAAGCCTTATGATTCTCGTGGCAATTCCACGAAGTCTACTTATGACAAAGAAAGGGGAAACTCGGAAGCTTAAAGGAAAGGATATTAGATAACGATAACAAATTAAGGACAAATAAAGTAACGTAGGGTAAGAATTGAAATATGTGGTCAAGTCAATTCAAGTCAATGGGGGAAAATGGAAGGAGAGACATTTAAAAGTACACAAAAACGCGTACTTAGCAAGAGAAATTGGGGCTGAGAAAAAGTGTGTATGTGAGCTCCAAGCCTTTTGGCCACTTGTCTCACTCCGGTTTTCGCCGTTCCATTGAAGCAACATTGGGGAAGCTGAAAATGGACGCAACTTAATAGCTACTCTATGAATGACGTAAAATGGCATGAGACGGAACAAGATAAGTAAAAAAAACGAAACAGAGCAAGTTCTTTCAAACGTTCATATGTTTTATTACTTACCTAAAAGCCCTATAATAACGAGTGTACGCCTCGAAAAGGTATACATGAACTATAGATTCCTGAAGCCTACTCTGAATGGCACATGCTTTCTTTCTTGGAGGAGTCTGCCATGCTATTTCCTCTCTTTGACATTATAATAAAAATCTAAACAAGAAAGAAATTAAATAAAATTTGAAATAGTATTTCTATCGATTACCCAAGTCCATTTATCACATCAAGTATGTTATATTTATTTACATTTGTCTCGCTATAATCTTGAATTGTAACCACAACGCAACACATAATAGTACATTATGCAACGAGCCTATAATGGTAGTAATTAAGACACGAGTATGTTTATGAAATGAGCGCAAGCGAGTTTCATAATTTTCATAAGAGCGTCTTAATTACCATTATAGGCAAGTTTCATACGACTTTTTATGCTCGACCATATTTCTAACTTGAAATTATTCATAAGTATTCATGTTATTCTTATCTAACTGAGGAGCGGAATTGACCTTGTGCAATATCTCGTAAATTGTGAGATGTACGCAGACGCCAAAGTATTGATTTTTTCCGACAAACAAATGTCATTGACCTTGATATAATCTAGAGAGTAAAATAAACATTAATCTTGATATAACCTTGAAATTGATTTAGACATTGAAAAACGAGATGACAAATTGAATTTATTTGAATATTATTTACAATTAACGCTAATTATTATAGTAACAGAACATAACCTTCTGCGACAGTATTGGATTTCCAGCTTCCGTGACGTTTCGATAGTTGTCTTTCGATTGCATATCCGAGAATAGTCGATACTTGCGCTTTCATATTGCTACAATGGTGTTTTCTGATTGGTGAAACAACTGAACTTTAATGAATAGGTGTACTTTAATGAGGTCCATTAAAGGGCTGCTACCAGGTGTATAATTACTACATTTCGGCATGGTCGAGCATAAAGTAACTATTGTGTATTAATATTAATACTGGTATTGATTAATAAAATTATTAGTATGTTCAAATTTCACTAGCTCCCAATAATCGGCTCAGAAATCTAGAACAATTTGAATTTTCTGAATTTGCACTACCGACAACAACTGTTGTCACTGCTGCCAACATAACAGTTAGAAAATCACTACCAGTTGTGGTCTTTCTCAGTACCGAAATTCGAAACGAAGTTGGCAAAAGAAAATTCAACCTTCAAACTACAAAATCATCTTGATCCACTAGCTTATGTAGTAATGGGGGGGAAATGGTTAGGTTTCACCCCTAGGGTATTAAATAAGCTGATCCGGACTATATACCATACTTTCTCTAATTCCCTTGCTGTCTAGTCTTAATATGCTTTTCCATCAGAAATTTATCTCAAGAGCAAGAAGTCGCATACATCACGTTTCTGTAATACCCGTTCTTGCAAAGTATTGTCCGACCATCGGATCTGTGCCCCCGTAAGATATGCGAACTGAACTCTAATTCCTTCTCAGCCTCGGTAATTCATTTCTCTCCCTGCATTCCTATCTCTCTCTTTTCCATCTCTCTCCCTTTCTCTCCCCCACTATTCACAATTTTGAGCCTTCTTGCGGGACAGTTTATTTGCACTTGCAGTCCAGTGTTGTCAACTCAACATGAATACTGTAGCACGGAGTGGCGAAAGAAATATTATTCAGCAAGTACGTAATAGCATTTTGCGATGAAGAGAAACAAACAGGTCAATATCTGTTTCCTATAAATCAGGCAACGAAAAGAGCAGCTGCTATCACAGCTGAGGCTTATTTTATTTCAATTGATTACGTATTAAAATTATTTACTTGACTAATACTAATACAATACAACTTTTTTATGTAATTTATATAGGCAGATCAGAGCGCCTAATAAAGAAAATCAGGAGAGAGGGAGTCTGTGCAGAAGATGGAAAGCTAGAATCACCAGAGAAGAACAGACCAAGGGAACTTTTAATTATTGTAGATGATATGAACCGATGTATTTTAAGAAGAAAGATACAAGAATTTTATACAGTGCAGAAAGAATTTACAACATTGAAGAAATTACTGAAGGTTGCGAGAGAGGCAATATTTTCCAAGGTTGGAGAGAAACGCTACGGAAAGTGATTCGAGACATGGGATTTGGGTTTAAAAATGTAGAAATACAAGATTTATTTTGATTGAAAGAAATAATATTGTAGCATGGAGGATCAGTTATTTATGACACTGTTTGTCGAAAATTTGGCAACATCCCTATTCGGCAAGGTTCGTGGCCTGCTGTTTAACGTGGTGGGAGGAAGCGGGTGGAATGAAGTCAGTACAAGCGTTAACTTTTTCAGGAACGACGACAGCGCTGAAGGGGCACAGATCCGATAGTCCGACAATGCAAATATTTCTCCGGATCTCTCTAGGGAGAGGTGTTAACTGACGTTCGTACAGGCAGCGGCCGGGGATTCCTCAGTGGAAGATCGCCGGACGGCGCACGCGGTGGATACGATCAGCAGCGGCAGAGGCGGGCGGGACGATCGGACGACCGGTCGGACGGGCAGGACGAGGAGTGCGTCTCTTTGTCGGCAGAGCTGCATCGAGCCCACAGGAAGCTCCGCGATGCGCGGCCCAAAACTGTCGCAGGGTCGGGTGAGACCCAGACAGGCTACATTATGATACACTGGAAGTCACTGTTTGGTGAAAGCAGTTGTAGACTCGAAGTCTGCTTCTTTTCATGGAAGGTACTAAAACTGCATTAATAGAACTTCGCAGTCGTCCGTGGTGGTCTAGTAGTTACCATGGGTTGGATTCGAGGGTTCATACCTGGCCGAGAGCGATGGATTTTAAAAGGCAATAAAATGCTTATAGTTTAGATTTCTCTGTGAAGAAATTAAAGCTGGAAGGACTGTGTCCTTGGTAAAGAGCTTGAGGGAAAATTGCTCAGGTTGAATTTCGGCGTTAATAATTCCTGAAGTTGAAACCGTTGTTAAATTAAAACCAATTAATCCCCTCTGAAAGGAGAGGCATTGGTTGAGGGCTGTCCTCGCACTAGGCCCACTGTATTACCCGAAACGGCAAAAGAAAAAATTCAACCTGCCTGCTTGTCAAGTACTATTGTAAGTAACGACCAAATGGCTATAGTCTGGGTAGCTTACTTCATACCCCAAGGGTGAAACCTAACCATTTTCCCCCATTACTACATATGCTAGTGGATTCTGGTGATTTCCTATTTTGCAGGTAGAATTTTCTTTCGCCAACTTCGTTTCGAATTTCGATACTGACAAATACTACAAATGGTAGTGATTTTGTAACTGGTATGTTGGCAGCTGAGACAAATATCGACAATATTTGTCGGTACTGGTGTTCCATGGAATTGAAATTGTACTAGATTTATGACCAGGTTACTGGAAGCTAGTGAAATTTTAATATACTAATAATTAATTAATATCAGTATTAATATTAATACATAATAGTTATTTTACGTGTTGGGTTGTGATTATAATTCAAAACTATAATCAGGTAAGTTTTCGGAGTTAGTGCTAATAATTTCATGTGATCAAACAAAATACATTTTTAGATTAGGTCTCGCGAGTCAATTGTTTAGTCAAACCAATGAATTTCGTATTGCCAGACAAAATACTTGACATGTTGATCCCTTTCCCCTATAGTTTGCCTATGAAAATATGTTACAAATTATTAAATTATTTAGAATAACCTTCCAACATAAAGTACGATAAGTAAATAAGTCATTTAGTACGTAGGATCGTGTGATATCTGGTAACAGTTGGCAACACTGACAAGACGGCAATATTTGCTGTTTAGGAACTGTTCTTATGTGACCCTCACTATACATCATGTTACACTGGAAGTCACTGTTTGGTGAAAGCAGTTGTAGACTCGAAGTCTGCTTCTTTTCATGGAAGGTACTAAAACTGCAGTAATAGAACTTCGCAGTCGTCCGTGGTGGTCTAGTGGTTACCAAGGGTTGGATTCGAGGGTTCATACCCGGCCGAGAGCGATGGATTTTAAAAGGCAATAAAATGCTTATAGTTTGGCTTCCTCTGTGAAGAAATTAAAGCTGGAAGGACTGTGTCCCTGGTAAAGAGCTTGAGGGAAAGTTTGTCGTTCATTTTACGCTCAGGTAGAATTTCGGCGCTAATAATAATTCCTGAAGTTTAATCAATCAATCAAACTCCTGTATCTCCTCATAAGGAGCATAGGGCATTCACAAAGTGCCTCCATCGGACCCTATTTGTAGCCAACTTCTTCACTTCGCTCATGTTTTCCCCTCCCTAGCAATTTCCTCCAAAACTGTTCTCTTCCATGTATTTTTTGGCCTTCCTCTTGTTCTACTACCCTGGGGATTCCAATCCAAAGCCATTCTTTCTACTGCTCCATCTTCTTTCCTGATTGTGTGCCCTATCCAATTCCACTTTCGTCTTTTGATTTCTATTGTGATTTCTTTCTGATTTGTTATCTTCCATAGTTCTGAGTTTGTGATTATATCTGGCCATGTAATTTTTAAGATTCTTCGAAAACATCTATTAACAAATGTTTGCAGTTTATTTTGTACCTGAAGTTGAAAACATTGTTAAATTAAAACCAATTAGTCCCCTTTGAGGGGAGAGGCATTGGTCGGGGACTGTCCTTACACTAGGCCGCTTGGGTGGACCCACTGTACTGCCCGAAATGAAATCATCTGCATGCCCTAAGCCTCCCGTGCTACAGATTCCCCCCGAACTCTCCGACAGCCGGCGTAATCCCTTTTACCCTTTTACATAGACATCATCGCGATCCCTTGACCCCGGTCCCACGAGGTACCATGATTAAATAATATCAGAAGAAAGTGGAGTAGCCTATAGTGACAGAAGAGGCCTAAACATCCGTCTGTCCAAAGGTATCTCACATTGCTCTTAATCAATAGTGAAGAAATAGGAAGAGATACTTACTTACTTACTTACAAATGGCTTTTAAGGAACCCGAAGGTTCATTACCGCCCTCACATAAGCCCGCCATCGGTCCCTATCCTGAACAAGATTAATCCAGTCCCTATCATCATATCCCACCTCCCTCAAATCCATTTTAATATTATCCTCCCATCTACGTCTCGGCCTCCCTAAAGGTCTTTGTCCCTCCGGTCTCCCAACTAACACTCTATATGCATTTCTGGATTCCCCCATACGTGCTACATGCCCTGCCCATCTCAAACGTCTGGATTTAATGTTCCTAATTATGTAAGGTTAAGAATACAATACGTGCAGTTCTGCGTTGTGTAACTTTCTACATTCTCCTGTAACTTCATCCCGCTTAGCCCCAAATATTTTCCTAGCCACCTTATTCTCAAACACCCTTAACCTATGTTCCTGTCTCAGAGTGAGAGTCCAAGTTTCACAACCATACAGAACAACCGGTAATATAACTGTTTTATAAATTCTAACTTTCAGATTTTCTGACTGAAGACTAGATGACAAAAGCTTCTCAACCGAATAATAACATGCATTTCCCATATTTATTCTGCGTTTAATTTCCTCCCGAGTGTCATTTATATTTGTTACTGTTGCTCCAAGATATTTGAATTTTTCCACCTCTTCGAAGGATAAATCTCCAATTTTTATATTTCCATTTCCTACAATATTCTCGTCACGAGACATAATCATATACTTTGTCTTTTCGGGATTTACTTTCAAACCGATCGCTTTACTTGCTTCAAGTAAAATTTCCGTGTTTTCCCTAATCGTTTGTGTATTTTCTCCTAACATATTCACGTCATCCGCATAGACAAGAAGCTGATGTAACCCGTTCAATTCCAAACCCTGCCTGTTATGAATAGGAAGAGATACGCAAGACAAAATAAATTAATAATAATAATAATAATAATAATAATAATAATAATAATAATAGTAATAATAATAATAATAATAATAATAATAATAATAATAGGCTTAATAATAACACACGGTGCTAGAGCCCTTTAAGAGCCTAGACCGAACAGACAGCTGCTGGCCTCACGGCAACATCCCGAAGCAGAGGTGGACGATCATCCAACCAGAATGACGGTATCGTGTGGTTAGTACGATGATCCCCCCACCGTTGTAGCTGACTTTCGCTGGGCGGGTGGGGAGGACAATTTTAAATTTAAACAACTTTATTTTCCCCCACCTGTAAGGAGGAGAGACCCGAAGGCTTACATTGCAACCTGAGGATGTGCTTACCACTCCTATTCTGTGAATGATTGGGTAACCACATGGCTGCGTTCCTGTACAATTACACCACGTCGCACCGTGAATAAAACCCGGGCTATGGTGTGGATGATGATGATGATGATGATGATGATGATGATGATGATGATGATGATGATGATGATGATGGTAGTGGTGATGATGGTATGTGAATTAATGAAGGCGAAATGAGTCCGAGGTCCAACGCCGAAAGTTACCCAGCAACTCTGCTTCATTTGGTTGAGGGAAACCCCGGAAAAAACCCAACCAGGATTTGAACCCGGGCCCGCTCGTTTCACGGTCAGACGTGCTAACCGTTATAAACTGAACTTAGTGAAACCAGAACAGGTCACGAGATCTAATTCATGTAGTTCATGATGGTGTTGACTAAATACTTAAAAAGCTAACCTCTGTAGTAGGCTATTTTACTCTAAAAATAAATGAATGCTACATTTCAAAGTGAATAATGACTTTTAGTATCTATATTTATTTTATTATATTCTCGGTAGTATGAAGTATGGAAGTAATTTAGTGTAGTTACAAGATGATAATTGGCACGGATCTCAAATCATATGGTGCTCGTTCAGCCACTATTACCGAGCATCATGCAACAACTGACAAGTTTGATTAAATGCAAGAAAAAATCTGTGATTATTACTTGGCAGTTATGATTCATAAATATGTATCAGCTTAATGTGATATATAAAAATATGTACTTATGATTTGCGCAGGTGTCACGTCTCTTAGTTGTCAGCATTATTTAGTTGTATTAAGGTCAACTATTAAATGTCAACGTGGAAAAATAATCAATAAATTAAATAAACAGGATAGTTACCATTTTAATCAGTTCCGATCTCATACGTAACGCAGATTATGCATTTGTATGCAAAGAGGAAGACGAAGTTTGGGTCGTCCAAGGAAAACGCTGTCGAGAAGGCTACAGCCTAAATACTTAAAGACATTATTATTATTATTATTATTATTATTATTATTATTATTATTACATTAAATTTAATTATATTTCTACAAACCGCCGATTTCGACGTAGACAGTACACACAGCTTCAGGGAAATTAGTATGATCAACGGGGTCACTTAATATCTTGGACCTGTTACTCTTTGCTACTCCAAACAACTGGACGAAGAAGATGGCAGAGCTAGCCGTCGAAAGCTTGGAAGCTAATCTCCAACTCACCTGGCTGAGAACCCGAGAAGAGTTATTCTATATCAAACGCCGGGAAAGCCTCAAGTCATACAATTTAAAGATACACGAACCCACGTGTGTGGAAGGGAATTTGGGGCTGAGAGGAAGCATTATGAGAGCTCCAAGCCTCTTGGCCATCTGTCCCACTACAAATTTCGCAGGTTCAGTTAGGCACCACAATTAAGGGGTTAGGTACAGCTTACAGCAGTAAAATTTTGTAAATATTCACAATTTTTTCTCCATTACTGTATCTTGTACAATCATGAGAATTAGTGTGTGTGTAAAACACTGTTCTTCTGCTATATTACAAAAAATATTTATGCGATTAAAAAAAATTATTTACATTTTTTTTTTTTTTCAAAATTCAATTCACTGTGCAGTGATGAAACGTTTCCCACATAACTCAAAAGCTATCCAACATTCTGTGATGAAATTTTGTTGAGTGTATTAATGGTCGAAAATAGTTATTGACTCCAAAATTATTGAGCAAGTTAGTAATTTTAAATATTTACGATGCAACATTTCTTATGTGGAAAAAAGAGCTATGGAAGAAAAGATGCATAGATTTCAAGGTATATGTGGAACAATTAGACGGGGCTTAGGAAAAAGAACAACGAAAGAAACACAGTTAAAACTCTACAAAACAGTAGCCCTTCCAGTACTACTTTACGGAGCAGAGACATGGACCTTAACGGAAAGAGACAAAAGACGACTAGAAGCCTCAGAAATGAAATTCCTAAGATCAGTGGCGGGATATTCTTTATTACAACACAAGAGCAATGAAGATATCAGAAAAGAATTAGGGATAGAGGGAATAACACAAAAGTTAAAAAATCAACGAAATAGGTGGATGGAACATCAAGAAAGGATGGAGGGTCACCGAATTCCCAAGAAAGCTTTCCAGTATGCTCCAAGAGGAAGGAGAAATGTTGGTCGTCCTAGGCTTCGTTGGAGAGAACGATTCTAATGGGGACGGAACGGGCCTACTGGCTCAACCCGTGATGTTGATGATGATGATGATGATGATGATGATGATGATGATGATGATGATGATGATGATGATGATGATTAATGCCTGTCATATCTACAATATTACAAGTTTCGTGTTTATGTCCGTTATTAGTTAGGATAATTATAATTACGATACTTAATCACTCATCTAAAGTTTGTGTGACTGCAACCTGTGTATATTTTTGTGTGGCTTTACTTTGTTTGTAGTGTGATTTTTGTTTTTATTTCTATTATTGTATTTGTATTTCTGGTGGTGTGTAAGAGAAGGCCTGATGGTCTTAACTACACCAGAATAGATAGATAGATAGATAGATAGATAGATAGATAGATAGATAGATAGATAGATAGATAGATAGATAGATAGATAGATAGATAGATAGATAGATAGATAGATAGATAGATAGATAGATAGATAGATAGGTAGATAGGTAGATAGGTAGATAGGTAGATAGGTAGGTAGATAGATAGATAGATAGATAGATAGATAGATAGATAGATAGATAGATAGATAGATAGATAGATAGATAGATAGATAGATAGATAGATAGATAGATAGATAGATAGATAGATAGATAGATAGATAGATAGATAGATAGATAGATAGATCCACACCTGTGGAGTAACGGTTAGAACGTCTAGCCGCGAAACCAGGTGGCCCGGGTTCGATTCCCGATCGGGGCAAGTTACCTGGTTGAGGTTTTTTTCCGGGGTTTTCCCTCAACCCAATATGAGCAAATGCTGGGTAACTTTCGGTGTTGGACCCCGGACTCATTTCACCGGCATTATCACTTTCATCTCATTCAGACGCTAAATAACCTAAGCTGTTGATAAAGCGTCGTAAAATAACCTACTAAAATAAAAAAAATTAATTAATTAATTGTGGTTTTCACTGACATATGTACTTAATGTCCGCCATTTCCTTTCCTCTTTTTTTTTTTTTAGTAGGCTATTTTACGATGCTTTATCAACAGCTTAGGTTATTTAGCGTCTCAATGCCGGTGAAATGAGTCCGGGGTCCAGCACCGAAAATTACCCAGCATTTGCTCATATTGGGTTGAGGGAAAACCCCGGAAAAAACCTCAACCAGGTAACTTGCCCCGACCGGGAATCGAACCCGGGCCACCTGGTTTCGCGGCCACACGCGCTGACCGTTACTCCACAGGTGTGGACCCTTTCTTCTTAGTCACAGATTTTATCAAAGGTATCATGATGACCATAACTTTTATTATAGAACTATGTCACAGCTAGAGGTGATCAAAGACGCTATATTACACTGTAAAAGATTTTATGCTCGACCATGCCGAAATGTAGTAATTATACACCTGGTAGCAGTCCTTTAATGCATGTCATTAAAGTGCACCTACTCATTAAAGTACAGGTCTTCAGCCAATCACAAGTCAGCTTTGTACCGTTATATCGATTATTCTCGGATATGCAATCGACAGACAATTAGCGAAAAGTCACGGAGGCTGGAAATCCAATACTTTCGCAGAAGGTTATGTTCTGTTACTATAATAATTAGCGTTAATTGTAAATAATATTCAAATAAATTCAATTTGTCATCTCGTTTTTCAATTCTAAATCATTTTCCAGGTTATATCAAACTAATGTTCATTCTTATTCTGTGCCAAGGTCAATGACATTCGGCCTCGGAAAAAATCAATACTTTCGCGTCTGTGCACATCTCACAATTCATATCAGTTCGCACATAACCATAAAAAGACCTAATTTTCAATACTTTCAAGTTATAAATATGGTCGATCATAAAAAGTCGTATGAAACTTGCCTATAATGGTAATTAAGACGCTCGTATGAAAATTATGAAACTCGCTTGCGCTCGTTTCATAAACAATCATACTTACGTCTTAATTACTACCATTATAGGCTCGTTGCATAATGTACTATTATCATATACATTTTATCAAACTTCTGTGACAGACATTTGATAGTATAATATAGATCTAAAGGAGATTAATTTCCACTTCCTGCCGTTCGCCCAAAGGCCACTGACTTTCTATTTGGCAGAAGACACAGCTGCTTTGTCCACCGCAAATATCATAGCATCTGTCCGAGATCAAACCCCGGTCTTCTCTGGTGGGAAGTCCTCCGCTGACTGCGCTACGCTGAAGACCGTACAGCTTGGGTATGCATACGATGTGATTCTAGTTTTCACTTGTGCGATGGAAGGGGCGATCCACAGCAAGACAGAGGTCACGAAGGCTGCACCAAGGCCGTATGTTGATTAGGGTGTTGACGAGCGGATAGAAATATGAGTGCCATTATAAATTCTTTATGACATGAGAGATCGTTATGTTCTGAACTTGCAGAATGAAAAAAAAAAGTCCTGTGACACAGATAAAACAATATTGTATTATAGCCAACCAGACACATTTATGAACTGGACAATAATTAATGCAGCTGTAAAAAGATCTACCTTAATATTCAGCTGTTACGTAACAATGCGTTTTAAGACTTCCTTAAGATGGAACCAAATAAACGCGATCATGAACTGCTTTCAAGGGAACTGTCATTATGCGAAAATGAATCGTGGATGTAGACAAAAGCAAATTACAGCCTACACAAATGAGATGTGCCCTGTCTCTGTTCTTTTTTAATTTACAGTTTGACCATGTCATAAGTAAATGGCAAGAACTAATTAATTCCTATTCAAATTTTAAGTTGGCAACGGGATTTTATTATTTGCAGACGGCCAAGATAATTCTTTACAACGATTTTTATTTTAATTACATAAGCTATTCTCATTACACAATTTACTAGTGGCTTGTGCAGCAAATGCTGCTAAGTTCATTAGAAGTTCAAATTAATTTTTTTTTAATTTATTTCCAATGAAGAATACCAGACATTTTGGAAGTTATTTGCTTCCATAATAATGAAACATAGGCCTACCCCTCTGAATGGTTTTCTTCATGCTAAATACTTTTTATTTAACCTATACATCTTCAGTTCTTGAGTTCCAATGCGAAAACGCAAGTTAGAATGTCAGAACGATCAGTTGGTTTTACATGTGGGAGTGAAGCAATAGCTATTTCAGGTTATTGTGGATTGTAGGTTAGTTATGAAAATATCCTCTCTTCCCCTCATGCCCTCTGGGCCTCTGCCCTCTTCTCTTCTCTTCTCTTCTCTTCTCTTCTCTTACTCCTCCTCCTTCTCCTTTTCTTTTCTTCCTGTTTTCTTGTTTTTTGCCTTCTTTCTCCATTCGCTTGCTTTCTACGTGATTCTCAATCTCTCCTACTGTATCTTAGATCCTTGTCATTGTCACAAGTTTCATATTCAATCTCTACATTGCCTTCAGCGTCATCATCAGCATCATCATCTGAACTTTCATCTATGATCTGCAGAGTAGTGTCGATCACCACGTAAGTTTTCATCCAGTGTTACTTTGTTAGATAAAACACACTTAAGAGAATAAATAAACTGCACTAACAGAAAATTTTCTATTAATACTATTGATACGTAAATCTGACGTACACTTCCAAATAATTATATCTCATAATAAGTTGGCCAAGCGTGTAAGTTGCAACCTGCTGTCACGACTACTATAGTCAATAACTGAAAGATGGAGGCATAGCTAGAAGAAGGAGGTGCTCTCTTGGCGGGAAAAGTAGTGAGGATCAATTGTTTATCCATTATACGTCAAAATCACGTACGATTGAAGTTTTAAACAATGGCATTACTTCCTTGTGAGCAGGAAGAAAACCACTGTTTTATCACAGTATAGAGATATGTTCTCTATACTGTGGTTTGATTTCCACATATCCTACAAGTTTAATACAAGTAGTGTTAAGTTCATAACAATAACCTTAGTATCTTGTTATCATTATATTACTTCTCTTCAAATAATTATCTACAGTCAAATGGAAAGAAGTTTATGAGATTATACGTTCTCGTGCATAAAATCGAAACTTCACGTTGATGTCGATGTTATAGGCATTCCTAATTTATAGTCTCAACAAATGTTGACGCAACATCCGTCGATCGACCACGCTGTTACGTAAGTTTTATAGTTTTCAGTAATATATATATATATATATATATATATATATATCGCCGTTACTCAGTATATTACAGAAATGAAGATCTAATATAAAATCTTCTTTCTATGCGTCTACTTACTTAAGGCTCCAAAAGATTTCACTTTCATATCATCAGTATACCATTATGTGTTGCATTAACTATAATAATATTTCATTTTTAATGGTAATAATGTCACTAAACATTCTTAAGTTTTGTAGTTCTTAATATCGAATACACAGCTGTACTCGGAAAACTACAGACCAGAGAATCAGACCTGTAAATTATTTTTATACGTTATCAAAAAATTACACAAATGAAGATCGACATATTGGCATTATGATTTGAAAGAATCTGACCCATCTGAACTCTAAGTATGTCAGCAATCCTGTAGGTCATGGCCTTCGTGTAATAGTATATTGTTTATTGTAATGTGTGTTTTGTTTTATTCTGAAATGCAATTAATTAGTTCTCAAAACTGACGAAAGATGGATTTTGGAAAATAGGAAAATGATGTACGAAAATTGACATTTCACTAAAAACTACTATTTTTCTGAAAAACTTTGTGTTCCAAGGTTCAAAATGAGGGGTAATTTATTAAAATCCGTTCAGCCGTTTTCCCGTAATTTTCATTACCAGTTCAAATTATATATAGATGTGTATGTATGTATAAAACAAAAATTATAGCCTTTAAAGGAAAACATGTTCAGAGAACAATTATACAGGCTGTTTCAAAAATACGGGGTATAATTTCAGGTATGTATTTCCCACATGTAGACAATCAAAATAGTTCATTACAACATGTGTCCGGAAATGCTTTATTTCCGAGTTGTGGCCTTCACAACATTGAAATTCACCGGAACATTGCTAAATAAGGCTTTCACCGTGCTTCTAACAATACAATACAATACAAGACAACATGGAAATGTTGGATACATCAAAGAATTGCGGTAAATTTGGCAGTGTTAAAAAAAAAAAGAACAGAGACAACGATACGGCGGAGAGAGATTATAGGCTACAGTTAAGGCCCATTCAACTTGAAAATTAAACATAACCGTAAGATAAACACAGCAGTTTGCGGCCAGGCTACCAAATGGGATCATTCACAAAGATTCACTGACATTAACATTACCGTAAGACGTTAACATGAAAGTTTGCAAACTCCAGACTTTCAGGCTTATGCTTACGTGATTTGCAAACAGAACACGATCGTGGAGCGCTGAAGTATACGACAGAATATGACGAAATGGCGTCGTTGTTATGTTTCCATGGTTACCACGTATGTCTGCTCTTATGTTTATGTCCCCATCATGAATGATGGTATGACTTCTTGATTTTACCGTAACGTTTACATTCTTAGGCCGGGATTACGATCGACGTTCGTTTGCGTTAAGTTACGTTGCGTTCATCTGTACGTTGAATTTCTACCGAACGTTAAGAGGCTGTGTATTATGATCGACGTTCGTGACAACTATATCCCTCTGCCGGCCATAATGAGTACTGAAATGCACACGTCAGTAAGTCAGCTGTTTATGATAAACATTGAATTTTATGGTAACTTTGTATGAGACAATTGAAATAGGCCTACCGGTAGTACAAAAATATTTTACAACAGAATAATATAGAATGACGATAATAATAATAATAATAATAATAATAATAATAATAATAATAATAATAATAATAATAATAATAAAATCATATACTAGGAAGACTGTTGTACCTTGAAACACTTTTAACTTTTCTTTTTTTAATTTTGAGAAATGAAATTTTTTAAATGAAAAATGCTTGAAATAATTATTGAAGTTTCCTTTACAACTTCCTGTATTATTTTTTTTAAGTTTTACATAAATATGTAATATGTATTTAATTTATGTTTAATTTTCATTGTGAATGAGCCTTTACAGAGTTCATTCCTAGAGGGGAACACTTGCGTAAATGACACGAAAGGTAAGTACCCGCCATCAAAATCTGACTGTTTCTGGTGTGTGTAGACACATAGGCTATCCAGCACCCCCTCGAGAGATCAACTCTGTCTTAACGAACTCCAATATGTATGCCCTATAATATATCTCAAGTGAATTAATCATCGTATTTATGTCGGGCATTTTAGGTCTTATAAATTGTGTGTGTGTGTGTGTGTTTGTGTGTGAGAGAGTGTGTATATTCCCCTTTATGTTATGTAACTGATTTTGATTATGTGTAATTTTCTACTTTATTTTATATATTACATAACCCATCTTGACTATTTGTAATTTTATATTACGTAACTGATCTTTCCTATTGTAATTTTCTACTATATTTTATGTAATTTCTAAGGTATTTTCTTTTGTGTTGTTTTGTAATCAAATTTTGTATTTCATGTATATTATTGAAACCTGGTTGAGTGGAAGAGAAGGCCTCATGGCCTTAACTCTGCCAGGCAAAATAAACCTACTACTACTACTACTATGTATACTGGAATTTGTTCACATAGGTTATGTGGTGGCTCACACAAATATAGACATGTGTAGCTATCTGCAGGCCAAAGCGTTGTTTCCTGTACGGCTTGTACTTATACGGGAGACACTTGAGGATCACCGTGTGGCTGTGTTAACAATGGGATGGTAAGTTCTAATAACCCCCGGCTCTAATGCACGGGAAGGCTGTAGCTGCGCTACTGTAATAAAACACAGTGTTAAGGGACTCGCCTGTCAGGCAGGTGGGCCTACGGCCTCAGTGATGTCTCACTCACGACGAGGAGAGTGGGTGTGCACCACGACAATCAGCTCCAGAACTCTGCCTTCATCCGGTACTGATACAAGCCTTCTTTAATCAAGTTCAATAAAACCATTAAAGTGCATTTAGAAACTTTTCTTTTAGGCATGCCCTATTCAATTTGAAACTAAAAATGCTGTAATTGATAAAGCAATGGTGGATTGTTTAAGAGAGGTGTTGACAGCACTTTTTCCATTACTGGTAATGAAGATAACCACGCACGAATTTTTGAAGATCGGCTCTATCCTTGTCTTCGGCTAAGAAAAATATGAGAAAAGAAAGGTATCCTAGTCGCTGGGACCGTTGCAATCAGCTACATTTCCATTACTGTTTGGACGGACCTATCTGGTTTACCTGTGTGTAACGAACTAACGGTCTCATAATTAGAATGCCAACTTCAACACTTTATTTATTTATTTATTTATTTATTTATTTATTTATTTATTTGTTTATTTATTTGCTAGTAAGTTTGAATTCAATACAAGTTAATAAATACAATGAAAGATAAACTAGCCCACTCCTGAATGAGTAAGACTCGTGCTCAGGAGGGGATTCCAATAGAGACAAAAATAAAATTAAAATTGAAAGTGAATACAGATTAAATAGTGTTTAATATGTTTAAACCCAAACTATAAATCCAATACAATTTTTTTTATTCTTTTTTATTAATTTGGAGAGGATTCGTGGTTAAAATAATATTGGAATAAAATTTGTTTAATAATCTGGGACCTTGACTCATACTATGATAAAAAGCTGCATTTTGGTTCAGACAAACGCAGAGAATTCATATTTTTAGTTCTATATTTATATATATATACCTTTCAAAGTTATTAAAATTTCTATGAAAATATTTTAATAAAATAAATAAAAAATAGAGGTTTTGACAATTAAGATATTCACATTTTTTCTCGTAACTATACCCGAAATTAATGGGCAGAAATCTGAATGAACATAAAGATACAAATTTTCTTTGTATATTTTCTAATTTAGTGATTTTTTTAAACTTAGGACAATATGTGGAAATATTACTTTGTTCTTATTTTATAATGAAGTTTCACTAATTGTCCAAATTCCAATATTCGTCCGAGAATACATTATTTGTTTAACTTAATTTTCTAATTTAGCCGAATCTGTAGTTGCAATCGAGTTTCAAGCTACAGATGCATATTCGAGTTTCGATCGATGTATAGTAGAGTATTAAAAGAGAATCAGGCGTGGAAAAATAAGTTATTGACCGTATTATTCCCAACATTCTGATTGCGTGATAATAATAATAATAATAATAATAATAATAATAATAATAATAATAATAATAATAATAATCATCATCATCATCATCATCATCATCATCGTCCTTGCAGATATTATAGTCTCCGTCCATCTTTTCAGGGGGCGTCCCAAAGATCGTCTTCCATGTGGTATGTAGCGGAGAATGTGTCTTGGGAGTCTGGAACGGTCCATTCTATTGACATGGTTAAGCCATTTTTGTCTATAGTGGTTGAGATGTTCATAAATAGGTGTAATTTTCAATTCTTTTGTGATTAGTTCATTCCTTTTGTGGTCAAGCAAGCTGTAGCCGGCAGTCCTCCTTAGAAATCTCATTTCCGCAGTTGCTAGGCGTTGAACATCTGAGTTTCGGACAGTCCAGGCCTCACTACCATACATGAGGACAGGTCTTGCTAGAACTTTATATGCTTTTAACCTGGTATGTTTTTGGGTTTTCGTGGTTGTGAAAACCTGGTTGATGGTTCTTAAGGCTCCATTAAAATGTTGAATATTTTCAGATATATCAGTAACAGGTAAATATGTCAAATTATAACCTAAATATTTAAATGAGTTTACCTGTTCTAACGTATGGGTTCCAATGCAAATTTTACTCCTAACTGGCTGTTTACCTTGGAACGCCATAATTTTTGTTTTGTTTGGGGAAATTTTCATATTGAAATTTTGTGCTATTATATTCAGGTGATGTATTGAGTATTGCAGCTCGTCTTCATTTGTAGCAAAAAGAACCTGACCGTCTGCATATAATAATGAATCTAGAGTACAATTTCGGAAGAGCGGGAGTTTCCATCAATTGTTAGTCGCCAATGTCTGATGATGGAGTTGATGTACATATTGAATAAAAGTGGTGAGAGGCAGTGGCGTAGCATGAAATTTTGAGCAAGGGAAGCTAACTTAAGTTCTCTTTCATGTACATATGAGAAAACGTATTACAAAAATATAGTCTTAAAATAAATAGTAGTCAATGTCAAGCCAGCAGTCCGAAGATTGGTTGGAACCTCGTAACACCAATAAGGCATGACCTCAAATGGTACGTAGTAAAATATGATTTCATGGTTTACACATATCTCTAACAAATAGACACGGTCATTTGTTTTTTAAATCGCACTTTTGTTCGTAAGTCAGTCTTGATAATAGAATTGTCCTAAAAATTCAAGTAAATTGGTGTCAGGAACTGTTCTTTCACTCATTATTTATTATATCAGCCACAATGCACACTAACACTTCAACTGAACAAACCCTCACGAAAGGGATAAGTCGGAAACTTTCAATGTAAAAGCTAGCTTCTTCCGTGCCTTGCGACAAGGGTAGTTTAGTTACAAAGGAATGGAGAATCTGCGGGGTGGGTTACACAGAAGAATGAGTGAAAGAAACCAGTCTGCTTGGAAGCTGGTGTGTGCAGGCTTCTTGTTTACTGCTGCATCACAAATCATCCTGAGCTGCCGCATCACAATATTTAACGAATAAATATAAACTCTATTAAAATTAATAAATAATTTTGTTCATAAACGGCAGGTTTATTATGAAATTATTATTAACTGGGGAAGCTGAGCTTTTTAGCTTACATTGACGCTACGCCACTGATGAGAGGGGGCATCCTTGACGAACTCCACAGTTTATTGGTCTCCATTCGGTATGTTCTGATCCAATAGTAATTTTGATAATATTGTGGTTATATAATTCGTAAATTGTTCTTACAATTGCTTTTGGAACTGAATCATCTGCCAAAATTTGAAAGAGCTTATTTCTGTCAACACGGTCGAAAGCTTTTTCGTAATCAATAAAAACCAAGTGAGTTTCTTTATTAAATTCCATATGTTTTTCGATCAAAATCTTCAAAGTAAAATATCCATCTGCGCAAGATCTGCCTTTTCGAAAACCGTTTTGTTCTTAATAATAATAATAATAATAATAATAATAATAATAATAATAATAATAATAATAATAATAATAATAATAATAATAAATTGCTCAATGGCTTGAACTTTGCGTCATCTTTAAACGTTTAGAAGCGTGCGTTTCTGGGATGGTCATGATGAAGAAATTCACTCTGTACCCCATGTATCATCAATGCGCAATCAGTTTATTGTAACGAATCCCCAATCCAAGGAAATAGGCTAATCTCATTTACTTATACATATTTAGCAAAGTCGTCAGGGCATCACGCACCTCTCTCCCCCGTAGAGGCCGTATAAGGGAAGGACTTGTGCTTTGATTCGTTACGCTTGCTGACATGTTGGACAATCAAACAAGTGGTTCCTGAAACCCAGATTCGCCCCATGGCAGCAGGAGCAGGAGGGGGCAGAAAATTGCTGGCCCTGCCCACTCTTCTTGTAACAATAATTGGCGGCTCTCCTCTGTTGTCCCCATCAGACACGGGTCAACTCTGCGGTAACCTCGAACAAAGGAACAACGCGATGCGATGCGCCCCCCCCCCCCAACCATACTCTTCTGATTCCTGCTAGAAATCTTTAGCATACATTGCCATACCCTGCCCATCCATGTGAATCCATGGAGATTTAGTGGGAGTGGTCGCATTTAATAAGTGAGGCAGCTCAGAGTGCAGACTGCATCATTCGCTGTCCTATAATCGAACTATATGACAGAGAAGACAACACTACAGAAAAAACGTCCAGGACCATTGAAGCATTACAGAACTAGACTAGCACGATATTTCACGAAAATTGAAACAAACATAAATGATAAAGGAGTCGTATAAAATCGATCTGAAGTTCGTTTTTGCCAGAAAAATATCTTTGTAGAGTGACTGAAAAAAAAGACAAAAATAATAAAAAATTGTATTATGAAAATGGAACAAACTTTCAACATTAACGATACTTTGATAACAATAACAATGATAATAATAAAAATTCATAATTATAAAATTATAATACGAAAACAATTAGACCACTCTAAAGATAAAGTTACAGTACCAAAACAATGGTAATGAACGTATCTAATGAAAGTAATGAAGTTTAGATCACTCTAAAGATAAAGTTACAGTACCAAAACAATGGTTATGAACATATCTAATGAAAATAATAAAGTTTAGATCACTCTAAAGATAAAGTTACAGTACCAAAACAATGGTTATGAACATATCTAATGAAAATAATAAAGTTTAGATCACTCTAAAGATAAAGTTACAGTACCAAAACAATGGTTATGAACATATCTAATGAAAATAATAAAGTTTAGATCACTCTAAAGATGAAGTTACAGTACCAAAACAATGGTTATGAACATATCTAATGAAAATAATGAAGTTTAGATCACTCTAAAGATAAAGTTACAGTACCAAAACAATTGTTATGAACATATCTAATGAAAATAATAAAGTTTAGATCACTCTAAAGATAAAGTTACAGTACCAAAACAATGGTTATGAACATATCTAATGAAAATAATAAAGTTTAGATCACTCTAAAGATAAAGTTACAGTACCAAAACAATGGTTATGAACATATCTAATGAAAATAATAAAGTTTAGATCACTCTAAAGATAAAGTTACAGTACCAAAACAATGGTTATGAACATATCTAATGAAAATAATAAAGTTTAGATCACTCTAAAGATAAAGTTGCAGTACCAAAACAATGGTTATGAACATATCTAATGAAAATAATAAAGTTTAGATCACTCTAAAGATAAAGTTACAGTACCAAAACAATGGTTATGAACATATCTAATGAAAATAATAAAGTTTAGATCACTCTAAAGATAAAGTTACAGTACCAAAACAATGGTTATGAACATATCTAATGAAAATAATAAAGTTTAGATCACTCTACAGATAAAGTTACAGTACCAAAAGAATGATTATGAACATATCTAATGAAAATAATAAAGTTTAGATCACTCTACAGATAAAGTTACAGTACCAAAACAATGGCTAGGAACATATCTAATGAAAATAATAAAGTTTAGATCACTCTACAGATAAAGTTACAGTACCAAAACAATGGCTAGGAACATATGTAATGAAAATAATAAAGTTTAGATCACTCTACAGATAAAGTTACAGTACCAAAACAATGGTTATGAACATATCTAATGAAAATAATAAAGTTTAGATCACTCTACAGATAAAGTTACAGTACCAAAACAATGGCTAGGAACATATGTAATGAAAATAATAAAGTTTAGATCACTCTACAGATAAAGTTACAGTACCAAAACAATGATTATGAACATATCTAATGAAAATAATAAAGTTTAGTTCACTGTACAGATAAAGTTACAGTACCAAAACAATGGCTAGGAACATATGTAATGAAAATAATAAAGTTTAGATCACTCTACAGATAAAGTTACAGTACCAAAACAATGATTATGAACATATCTAATGAAAATAATAAAGTTTAGATCACTCTACAGATAAAGTTACAGTACCAAAACAATGGCTAGGAACATATCTAATGAAAATAATAAAGTTTAGATCACTCTACAGATAAAGTTACAGTACCAAAACAATGATTATGAACATATCTAATGAAAATAATAAAGTTTAGATCACTCTACAGATAAATTTACAGTACCAAAACAATGATTATGAACATATCTAATGAAAATAATAAAGTTTAGATCACTCTAAAGATAAAGTTACAGTACCAAAACAATGGTTATGAACATATCTAATGAAAATAATAAAGTTTAGATCACTCTACAGATAAAGTTACAGTACCAAAACAATGGTTATGAACATATCTAATGAAAATAATAAAGTTTAGATCACTCTACAGATAAAGTTACAGTACCAAAACAATGGTAATGAACATATCTAACGAAAATAAAAAAGTTATAGCACAAAAACAATAACTGTGATATTGAAAATATATAATGATAGAGTTATATTCGGAAACTATTATGATAATGAAATTATCTAAACGTATAGATATAGTACGAGCATAATAATTATGATGAAAATATCTAGTCGTAAAGTTTTAACACAAAATCAATTATATATCTAAAGGTAACATTATAGTACGAAAATAACTTCTTGTACAATGAAATATCTAACGAGAAAGTTTTAGAGCAAAAACAACAAAAAAATGAAATATTTAATGATAAAATGTTTAAAAAACAATAATAAGGGAAGTACGGTATTTAAATATAAAGTCATAGTGAGAAAATGAGAACGGAAATAACTAAAATGTTACAGTATAAAACAATCATGATAGTGAAAATATCTAACAATGAAGTCACATTGTGATACAAATACAATAATGATGAAAATATCTATAAAAATTATAATTCGGAAACAATGATGGTATCGAAAGTATCTAAGATACAGTTATACATTAGTATATAAATTATGACAATGGAAATATCTAAATATATAGTTATACTGCAAAAACAATTATAATGAAAATATCTAAGGAAACGATGAAAGAGTAATGGAACGGAGAAAAATTCTCTCCGGCACCGGGATTTGAACCCGGGTTTTCAGCTCTACGTGCTGATGCTTTATCCACTAAGCCACACCGGATAAAGCATCAGCACGTAGAGCTGAAAACCCGGGTTCAAATCCCGGTGCCGGAGAGAATTTTTCTCCGTTCCATTACTCTTTCATCGTATGATGACGCAGAATATCTGCATGGAAATATCGTATGTACTTCGGTACATTAAAATAATATATATATCTAAGGAAAGTTAAAGCACAAATAAGACGTAGTAGTTATGAAGTCTGTGATACCTCACTTGAAATGATATTGGGAAGAAAGAAACAAAATAAATCGAACTGATATTGTACAAGTTTTCGGACAGTGAGAGTTTAACCTTACGCTTCAACATACTATCAGAAATGAATATTTTACGCTCAGTTAGGCCTACAATGTGCATGAAGAAGGAAAAATTCACAGATGTGAAAGGTAAACAAATTCTGGAATATATATCATAAAACACTAAATAAAAACATATCAATGTCTTGTGCAGTATAATACTTCACTTTTATTAGGTTTTCTTTCTCTGGAATCAATAATGAAAATATCTAACCATGAAGTCATACTGTAGTACAAATACAATGATGAAAATGAAAATATCTAAAAAGAAAAAGACAGCAAAAGTACCTAAGATAAAGTTATAGTATAAAACCAATAATAATGATAATGAAAATATCTAAAAATAAAGTTACATTAAAACAATGATGATAATGAAAATAACTTAAAAATATAGTTACACTACAAAAACAATTATGATAATGAAAATATCTAACGAAAGTTTTGAAGTTTGTGACAGGTTTACCTCACTTTACAATTGTGAGGAAAGAAACAACTGATATTCTACAAGTCTCAGATAGTGGCAAACCTTATGCTTTAAGATATTATCAATGTTTTACGCTCAGTTAAGCATACAATATGCATGAAAAAGGAAAAAATAATATAAATGTGAATGGTAAACAAGTTTAAAAACATACGTCGTAAAATATTAAATGCATACAACACACCGACGTCTTGCACAGTACCATAGTTCACTTTTTTACATTTTCTTTCTCCTGAATCAATAACAAAATTAGATCCTTACAGAGAACGAGATATATCTTATTCATATATCAGTGTGAAGCTAATGATATGCTTATTGCACCGTTGCAAATTCAACTGCAACTGGGTATTAAAATAAGTTTGCTTCAAGGCATTATTAGGCGGCAGACCAATTACATTAGCTTCATGTTTCAGGGTTATTTCACTTAAAGTACCGCCAGCGCTCACTAATTGCAATATATTAATAATAACTTAGACTGTAAAACCAGCAGCGAAGTGGCTACAGCTGCTAACAGAATAAAATTATAACTGCAGAACAGTATATTCTGGAACTACACCAATTATTACGTTTACAAAAGAATGCAATGGCAGAAAAGTGTAAGAACTAGGACTATACTAGTAAAATAATAATAATAATAATAATAATAATAATAATAATATTAAAAATAATAATAATAATCAAAATCATCATCTTCATCTTGTTACGATCTTAAATCAGTCTATCTTTTGCCGGGCGACCAACAGACCTTCTTCCAAGAGGTACACATTGCTGAATTTGTTCAGGAATATGCATTATCTCCATTCTCCTAACATGTCTTTCTCAATTTCACCTTTGATTGTTCACAAACTGTAAAACCTGTCTCATTTGAAGTTTTTCAGGATTTCTTCATTCCGTTTATGATCCAATTTGGTACTCCTGCTGTACGCTTCCTGAATTTAATTTCTGCAGCAGTTGTTCTTGAGGAGTGTAGTGTTCTAATATTGTCCATGCCTCACACCCGTAAGATGAACTGGTAGGGTGAGGGTTTTATAAATGTTTATTCATCTGTGGCTTTCAACTAATAAAGTTTCAAAACTGAAACTGTAGTGCTTAAGATTTATACGAGACAATTTTACTAATCTTATTGAACACGTTAAGTTCTTGAGAATATCCGAAGTAGTTAAAGTTCTTAATCTTTTTTAATAATTTGTTGTTTGGGAACATTTTGCCAGGTATGGGTTCCTTCTCTTTGAAGGCAAGCAATTTAGTTTCGATTAATAACATTTTTATACCATAATTTTTAGCTATTTATGTAAATCTATTATTATTATTATTATTATTATTATTATTATTATTATTATTATTATTATTATTATTATTATTATTGCACAGAATGTTAAAGGAATTATTCACTTCGCCGATGTAGATTTTAGACATTTTAGAAGGAAAAAGTTTGAGAAAACGACTGCACCATGATGGCTGTCGAATATTTAAAATAAAAAGAGGTATAACACTAACGAAACATAGATGGGACAAGTGTTTTATAGCTCAAAGCATTATGCTGAAAAACAATATTATATTCAATGTGAGGGACAAATATTGTGCACAGAATCTAACATAAATAATTATAAATTACATTTGAAATGCAATTAGTGATGTTCTGTAAAATTGTGTTTTGAAATTGCAGTCTAAGAAAAATTGATACTTTCGTACAAAATACTGCAAACTTGAACCATACGATATGGCACAATAAATACCTCATAATAAAACAGAAGTTGAATGTACGACCTGTTTTTATTTATTCAACAGAAACCAGAAGTGACCGTTGGAGAACGAGAAAAGTACTGGAAACAGCTGAGATGAGCATAATAAAAAATTAACAAGGAAGAGAAGAATTTATCGTACAAAAAACCAGGATATACGAAGGACGGATGGAATCTAACTAATTAGAGAGTATGTAATGAAACTAAAGAAATGATTGGATCAGCTAGCTACATCTCAATAACGAATCCACACAGAAATCTAGTGATTGCAAGAGATGCATGTGCTATGAAGAGAAGCATATGAAGGTATTGGACTACAAACGGTGGAATGAGTCATTATTCAGATATAATATAAACAGCTGGAAGAAGAGAGTCGCTATCACCACTATCACTTTCTTCCAGAAATGAACCCTTCGATTCATTCCGTTATACTCACAGGAAATTTTTAAACACTCGACAATCACAAACGGGGAGATTACCTAACCACGTGGTTAGTATTGCTCAGAAATACCGTACTTGAGACAACACAGGGCGAGCACAAAATATGAAAACACCCGAGTCTCAATTAAAGAATTTCCCTGTCGAAAACAGAACTCGTGACCTCTGGATTTCAACTATATTTCTGACTGCCAATCTTACGCCTTGTAACACATGAGTGTTGCGTAAAGTAAGTGCAAATTAAAATGAATAATGTTATGCCTATTAAATTTTATTTGTATGAAAAGAGTTTCTTCGCCCATTTGTAATATTCTCTTGGATACTTACTCAAACTGATATCAATCAAATATAAAATAAAAAATGCACATTCACGAACCATCTGCCAATATTTTAGCCTATGTTTTGAGTATCGCAGAATTTCGTGCATGAGTAAGCTATGTGCACGAGAAGGTAAACTTTGGCACTACTGAGATTTTCTAATTTATAGCTACAATTTTAACTGCAGTATCTTCTTGAAAATGTTTTTACAGATATTGCTAAAATACCATGTGCACATATATATATATATTTTTTTAATTTTTATGTTGAAAAATGTGCCCAGAAAATATTGCTTTATATTGTCTCATTTATTTTTATAGATAAACAGAATATAATATTTGTTACTCACTCAAATGACAAATCAATGTAAAATAATGACTTATATTATATGGTCATTAAGTTTTATATACATGAATTACAAATTGCAAACGTTTTCGCCCATTCAGGCATCTTCAGGCACAATTATACAATATCTCAATATCAAACTGTGTAGCCATTACATTGATGGGGTAGATAAACTGTTTAAGATTAATGATGTGCAAAACATCTCCATAATTAAAATGTAATATTACAGGTCATAAAATTAAAATAATGTTAAAAACCACGTAGTGTTGTAATTAAACTTCATAATATTCTGTGGAACTCTTGTTCAGTAGAGTCCACGTTCAAACGACACATAATTCATCACTCATTGGACTCTACTGAACAAGAGTTCCACAGAATATTTTCCACAGAATATTATGAAGTTTAATTACAACACTACGTGGTTTTTAACATTATTTTAATTTTTGACTTGTAATATTACATTTTAATTATGGAGATGTTTTGTACACCATTGATCTTAAACAGTTTATCTACCACCAATGTAATAGCTACACAGTTTGATATTGAGATATTGTATAATTGTGCCTGAAGATGCCTGAATGGGCGAAAACGTTTGCAATTTGTAGCTCATGTATATAAAACTTAATGACCATATAATATAAGTCATTATTTTACATTGATTTGTCATTTGACTGAGTAACAAATATTATATTGTTTTTATCTATATTAATTGACAATCTGAATATTTCCATCATGCTTTCTAAGTCATTTATTTTTAATAAACATTTTTAGGAAATCCATTATCTTTATGTGAGGCAGTATCTTTGATTTTCCGCGAAAATCGCTCATGAGAAGAAACCGAAATTTCAGCGCAATGTATTTAGGCATGTATTTGTGACTGTGGCAGGGAAGACAAAGGAACATACATACATACATACATACATACATACATACATACATACATACCATACATAACATACATACATACATACATACATACATACATACATACATACATACATACATACATACATACATACCATACATACATACATACATACCATACATACATACATACATACATACATACATACATACATACATACATACATACATACATACATACATACATACATACATAACATACTCGTAATATAAGAATCTAAGCAAGATTAATCCAGATCCTGCCATCATATCCCACCTCTCTCAAATCCATTTTGTTATCCTCCCATCTACGTCTCGGCCTCCCTAAAGCTCTTTTTTCCTCCGGACTCCCAACTAATAATATAGGCCTACATTCATTTCTGGATTCGCTCATACGTGCTACATGTCCTGCCCATCTCAAACGTCTGGATTTAAATTTCCTAATTATGTCAGGTGAAGAATACATTGCGTGCAGTTCTGCGTTGTGTAACTTTCTCCATTCTCCTGTAACTTCACGCCTCTTAGCCCCAAATATTTTCCTAAGCACCTTATTCTCAAACACCCTTAACCTTTGCAAATCTAGCTTTCAGGTAAAGCTCCCTGTCAAGCAGACTTGAATAATTTCAAGGGAAAAATTGTTCCGGGACCGGGTATCGATCCCGGGACCTTTGGTTGAATTCACTAACGCTGTACCAATTGAGCTACCCAGGAACTCCACCCAACACCATCTTAATTTTTCCCTTTATGTCCATGTAACTCGAGTGGGCTGACGCCAGAAACCCACATCGAGTGCACAGAAACTCTGCATGACTTGAAATTATGGTTTTGTGTTAACGTACCTACAGTGACGTAGGCCTATATATTATGTAAATGTAGCTTCCAAGTAAAATAATAATAATAATAATAATAATAATAATAATAATAATAATAATAATAATAATAATGTCAGAAAAATGAAACACAAATAAATTGTAGTGCTCACGGGATGATTCGATACATAATAAATTTACATGCCTAAATTAGGCCTACAATAAAATAATATCCAAAAAATAATATTTACTCATAAAAAATTGCTTACATACGTTCTTAAATTTCGAAGTGTTGGAGATAAATAGATGTGGGTATTTCTTTATTAATTTCTTATAA
Organism: Periplaneta americana; assembly: GCF_040183065.1. Classification (NCBI taxonomy): domain Eukaryota; kingdom Metazoa; phylum Arthropoda; class Insecta; order Blattodea; family Blattidae; genus Periplaneta; species Periplaneta americana. Next base: position 166,015,512 of record NC_091129.1, on the reverse strand, counting down.
ATTCTAGGGCCAAAATGTTGGATGAATGAAGACTATTAATGGAATAAAATATGTTAAGTTGAGACAATCTGAAGTACCTGAGGAAAAATCTCTTCCTCCGACTTTGTTCACCACAAGAATCACTCCAGTCCACGAGTTACGTGATCTGAGGTATCGAAGATACAACAGGCTAGTTCAAACTGGAAATGTGTTGGATTTGTAGAGCGTGATGTCTCCTATTTATTTCCATTTTATGCAGTGTTGCTGTTAGTGTCGGTACTGAATTAAGGAAAGAGATGAAATGTATTCATACGCGTTAAAATGAGATATTTTAGACTTGAACTTAGCGTCACAAGACTGGATCACTGAATAAATAATGACAAAAAGAAAAGATTAAATATATATATGCAGCAACATAGGGGAAACTGAGTTTTAATAGAAAAAGTTGTAGGGACATGTCTGAAGAATGTAGCGTAACAGGTTACCGAAATTAGCACTGTGTGACAAGCCAATCAGGCAACGAAAAACAGATTCAGAGCAAAAATAGGAGGAACAGATTTCGCAGGAGCTTAATGGTGTGGGCTGCAGGGGCATAAAGCAAGATTTCATGAAAAATAATTACCTACGCATTATTCCTTGCAGGCAAGTAGGCAAGTTTTCAATTTGCGTTAGAGGAAACAAAAATTTTGGTGTTCAATGAAACAATCTTTCTTTGCTTTGTTTTACCTTGTCCTTAGATACCGAATTATAAGTCAACGCAGTATAGAGAGGGTATATCACTAGAATAACATCATTGTATAGAGCACATCTAGGTCAGAAAGCATGGACAGACGTAACGGCTCGGTTAGAAAAGCCAACGTACTATGGTAGGAACGATCATGATTTTAAAATCAAATGTAGGAAACAGAAAACGGATGTAGGTAAATTCTCATTTTTAAATAGAACTATAAATGACGAATGACCTACATGCAGCGGTCTTTGAGGGCTGTCCTTCCTTAAGGAGATTCAAGAATAACTTAAAATGTTGTATATAACGTGTAAATTAAAATTAAGATGACATTTAACATTTAATTTTTTAAGGTGACATGTATTTATTTAGCCTGACGAGTTACTTCCTTGGATTGAATTGTAAATTATTTAAAAATAGCGTGTAAGAGGGCCTTAGACTAGAAATGTTTAGCTTAAATGTAGTTCTGTTTATAAGTGTGCATAAGGGTGTAAGTATTTGTCTTATTTGAACTGCTGTATCAGTGAAGCGTGGTGAGTCAGTGAAGTTATGATTTTACAGTGCAGTGAATAGTTCCGATCAGTGATGATTTATAGTGTAAATGAAATGTGTTCTATAGTGTCAGTGAAATGTGTTATAGAGGATCAGTGAAATATGTGCTAAAGTGTCAGTGAAATGCGTCATAGTGCCACTACAATGAGTGAGATGAGAGTAAAGTGAAAGATTATTATCAGTACCAATGTGAAACTTATGTACGGCCTATACATATGTAGGTTGTATTGTAAAATTAGGTTCACTATTAATTAGGTTATATTAAGTATTATTATTAATTGTAATTATTGTGTTCAATTGTATTGTGTATTTTTATTGTATTGTGTATATAATTGTATTGTGTATTGTATAATTGTACTTGTATTGTATAATTGTATTTGTATTGTAATTTTATTGCGTATTGTTTATATTGTGTATACCACTGCCACCGGGTGCTTGCCCACTTGCAGTGTAAATACATACATACATACATACATACATACATACATACATACCTATATACATACATATATACACGCATACATACATACATACACACATACATACATACCTACATACATACGTACCTACCTACCTACCTACCTACCTACATACATACATACATACCTACATACATACATACCTACATACATGCATACATACCTTCATACATACATACATACATGCATACATACATACATACGTACATACATACATACGTACGTACGTACATACGTACATGCCTACATACATACATACCTACATACATACATACATACCTACCTACATACATACATACATACATACCTACCTACCTACCTACCTACATACGTACGTACGTACGTACGTACGTACGTACGTACGTACGTACATACATACATACATACATACATACATACATACATACATACATACATACATACATACATACATACATACATACATACATACATACATACATACATATCCTTGGACCAACACTAGGCAGGTACACACTGTGTGGCTTCCAGAACGTTTCGTTAACACCAATAGTCTACAGACAATTCGTCAAAATTTTGTTGGTCAACGGACAGTATGGCTACGGTCATTCCGTCAACAGTCTTTTCGCCTACATTCGCACAAGGATTTTTTGTCAACACGCAACATTCCGTCAATACAATTATTGTTTCCATGATTTCGGACATTAAATTCTATATACATCTTGATTATACAACTTTTAACACTGTATCACTTCGGAATATGTATGATAAGAACTTTGTGTTAAATTTTAACGTACCTTGTTAACACAAGAACACAAAAAATACATCACACTAACATACGAAAACAAAAACACACATAAAATTGCAACCTCATTCAAGAAATTAAATTACAACATCGCATACAGAACAAATAACACTCTACAAAAACATCTCAACACACAAACAACACAAACAAACAAATACAACCACACAGGCGTATACAAACTCAAATGTAACACCTGCAACAACTTCTACATAGGACAGACAGGCAGATCATTTCAAACACGTTACAAAGAACACATCACAGCCATAACAAAATTACAAAACACTTCCACATATGCAGAACACATCACAAATGCCAACCACACCTACAGAGACATCAACACAGACATGGAAATACTGCACATCCAACCAAAAAGCCAGAAACTCAACACACTAGAACAATATGAAATATACAGACACACGAAAACACACCCCAACGATATTCTCAACACACAACTCAATTTCAAAACAAATACACTCTTTGATTCTACACTACGAACGCACCCACACAGGAAATAAGAGGCGCCAAGACCAACAACGACCAGTTCTGAAGATGACCCAAAATAGGCCGAAACATGTTAATAAGGTACGTTAACATTTAACATAAGAAAGTTCTTATCATACATATTCCGAAATGAAATTCTAATAAAAAATTTTAGTACGAGTACAGTAGTACAGATTCTAACCAAACGTTTTATATGAAAAGACTATTACAATCGAACAGGGGACGTCCTATGTTGGAGGACAACAATCACAGCTACAATTACAATGCAGTAACACAAATGACATACGTTCACGAGCATGTTGTTAACGAACATCAAAGAACCAACAACGTAGTGACTAATCATTTAGTGCTGTGTAAATGGCATCTACTGCTATATTCGTGTATCGCCCGTTTCCTTGGGAACCCTGTTCTTAATCAGTACAACACAAAGTTGACGATAGACACTAATCTACTTAAACCAGCCTCGGGCGTAAAAGGGAAGGAGATATCATGCCCATGTCCTTTTCGCTTACACCATTTTAGAAACAAACGCACAGTAAAAGTACTGTGCATAAGGTGGATTTTGGGTGACCAGCGAGAGCTGAAAGTTCATAAAAGCCATGATGCCTGCCTTATACAGAGACATCATTTTATTTTTACTTGCATTTTTATTGTACCTGCATTTCTGAATGTACTTCACTCTCACCCCTTCACTAATGTCCTTGCTTCCGTCAGACACACAAACTTACGGCCGCTGTTGCATTCGAAGTCTTCAAGCAGTGAAGTAAACACTGCAGTGTATAGTGTGTTTCAGAAATATGGTTGCGCTTTCTATAGAAGAAAAAACCTATATTAATAATATCGTACTAAAAAAATTATTGAAGAAACGATAAATTAAATTTCAGAGAATATGCTTCAAAATGTTTTTAATAATATGCGTAAAGAATTGAAGCCTGCATTGTAATGAACGGCAACCATTTTCAGCAACTTGTTTAAAAATTCAGATTAGCTTTTTTTGAATTGAGGTGGCTAGAAGCAAAGGAATGCTAGTGACATTTGTAATAACATGAGTTAAGTGCATCCAGTGTAAGCTAAAGTATCTAAAATTTTAGTGGCAAAGGGATATTTTAATCGCATCACACATTAAAATTTAAATAAAAATTTCACCGGTTTTACGAAAGCTTAAATATGTAGACCCCATTTTCTCAAAAGTAACAAATGCACTTACAGTCCTTTACTTATGACCCCCTCAATTTAAATGCACTCTCTATATTGTATGTTAACATCAATAATTAATATGCTAAATAAAGTAGACATTACATAACGAACATAGCTGCCTAAAAAGTTGAGTTTTTAAAAAAAAATGTTATTACTCTACTGTATTTTGATAAATTCCGTAAAAGTGATGATCAAACTGAAAATCGTAATATCGTATTTCCCTACAACATAAATGGATACACTACTTTTCTCTCCTCCTATACCTAGTAAAATGATTTGTTTACATATTGCACTAGTAACATCAAACTCCTGTAATGGAAGGGGGCAACAGTGTTTCCGAGTATAGCCAGGTTAATGTTAAAAATGTTGGTAAAAATAAAGTGATGTCCCTGTACAATCCGTCACTGAGTGATGTTTACCTTTCTGTCTACTCGTATTGGGCCAAAACATTAGGCCTACTGTCTCAGCCGGAGAAGGTGTAGTAGGGAGTTAAGAGGGTAGTCTGTCCCTGCGGTGGCTGAGTGGTCAGATTCTCCGGCCTGTCACGCAGGTGGCCTGGGTTCGAGTCTCGGTCAAAAATTCATAGTGACACTTGTGGCGAACAAGTGTCGCAAATAGGGTTTTTCTCGGGGTTCTCCATATTAGGCATCTACATCATTCTCCATTCCGTCATCATTCCATAGCATTCTTAGATTGCCGGTTAGCGACGCACGGAGGAGGCTGGCCTACTCGAAACCTAGGTACACAGCGAACCTTAGTGTAGTCAACCTGTGTGAGTTTGGAAATGTGTCTAGCTTGAGAGTTAATTAGCGCAATAGATAGTAACAGGTCTCAGTGCTGGGCCATAGTGCACCCTCCCGTAAATTCCATTTCCCTCCATTCCATGGGATAATCTGCAGTGATTCGATTACGTTATTAGCGCCCAGGCCTCACAAACTGTGTCTTTATTCTAGTTAAGGGAAGTCTGTACTGCCTATCCCAGCAATGTAAATTTCATCTAATATAGGTGCACTTTTCTCAGTACTTACATAAGATACACATTTGAAATTTTTAGGGGTTATTCCTCAAGTATTATTGTATGTAACAGGCTAAGATTACGGTCTTTATCTTTTATTACTCTGCTTTACATTGATGGGATGGCAGTACAGACTTCCCTTAAGATATGAAATATTTAGTTTGCGTCTGTAACGACAGGTATAAAAATTACAATGAGACTTTTTTTTATCCTTTTTTTAGTAGGATATTTTACGACACTTTATCAATAGCTCAGGTTATTTACCGTCTGAATGAGATGAAGGTGACAATGCCGGTGAAATGAGTCCGGGGTCCAGCACCGAAAGTTACCCAGCATTTGCTCATATTGGGTTGAGGGAAAACCCTGGAAAAAAACCTCAACCAGGTAACTTGTCCCGACCGGGAATCGAACCCGGGCTACCTGGTTTCGCAGCCAGACGCGCTAGCCGTTACTCCACAGGTGTGGACTTTTTTATGCTGTATTCAAATTATTCCATAGGCCTTGCCTATTTTATGATTTCCAGTGTTTATTGGCAGCTGCGTTTTTGATTTGAGGGTCAGTTTTTTCTTTCTTCCTTTCTTTTTTTACCTATGTACGACGGTGGACAAAGAACTGCCCTGCTAAAACATTTCTGTAAGTCCAAGAATTAAGCAACCCGCATGTTCAGAGTCGAAAGCGCCTGTTCACAACCCTTGCGACCAAATACCGCGATCGTTTGCTGATTAAAACATTAAAGAGAAAGATTATTTTTTTTATTTTAGTAGGTTATTTTACGACGCTTTATCAACATCTTAGGTTATTTAGCGTCTGAATGAGATGAAGGTGATAATGCCGGTGAAATGAGTCCGGGGTCCAGCACCGAAAGTTACCCAGCATTTGCTCATATAGGGGTTGAGGAAAAACCCCGGAAAAAACCTCAACCAGGTAACTTGCCCCGACCGGGAATCGAACCCGGGCCACCTGGTTTCGCGGCCAGACGCGCTGACCGTTACTCCACAGGTGTGGACTAAAGAGAAAGAGATACGACTCAGAATGCAGAATATGCGAAAGGTTTCTTCGTAATTACATTCAATATCAGCCTACAGTTTTTTTTCATACCAACATGAGAAAAGGCTTGGTTAAGCTAGAAGACAGCTTCTGTAAAGACTCGGATTCGAGTCCTGACGGCATCCTTTTTTTTTTTTTTTTTAATTATTTAATGTGTACGTACTTTAACCTAACACTGACTTATGTCACTTGTTTTGTTTTGTGAGTATCTTACTCAAATGTTTTAATACCATGGTAATACGCAAAGAACCGAGGAATTGATAACACACGTATACGCTACTTATTCAATAGACCTACGTGTTTCCAAAATTACGTTACTACGCGAGGGGTCACGTGATTTATAGCACATGTATAACAGACCTATGAATCGATTTAATCGAAAACAATTGTTAAATGTAGGAGCATATTATATCGTCATCTGATATGCAATTTTCCGTAGCTCACGTGAACCGATAATAATTTAACCTGATAATGATTTTGCTCACCATTATACACTATCTACCAAAAAGTAATTGGGCACTGTTTTTGCCCCTTTAGAACCTCGTGGTACCACCTCTTGTTGCTATAACAGCAGCCACTCCGTCAGGCATGTTCTCCATTAGTTTGTGTAGGATATCCACTGGAATGCGTCGCCATTCCTCTTGCAATATGGCTCTCAGTTGGACAATGGAAGTTGGCCGCATTTCCCGAAACCTCAATCGCCGGTCCAATTCGTCTCAAAGGTGCTCAATGGGATTGAGATCAGGACTCTGTGCCGGCCAGTCCAACCGGTGAACATTATTGTCTGCATACACTGCATAGCAGCCACCGAAACATGGCATCTAGCACGTAAAATCCTGGGTGCCCAATTACTTTTTGGTAGATAGTGTACAATTTGCAAATGAAGTGTAGATCTGATGTTACAGAAGGTTCCCTTGTCACAAACATGGCGGAAGCTACCAGGCATGCTTTCAGAATACAAATTTCGAAATTAAATTTATTTTGTCTATGGTGCCACGCACCATTTCTGTTATCGTATACAAACACTAAATTTGAGCTACTCGTAACGCGATAAAATTTATCTTCTAATTCAATACTTCACAAGAAAACATGTTAAAGATTGATCAATACTGAAAAATATTTGTCAAAGACTGTTTCATATTGCTAAAGATTTGACAAGATTTTAAAACATGTTTTTCAAGTTCATTCTAACCTACATAGGCCTACCTATTAAATATAACAGTGTAAATATCTAAATCCTTTGGAGAATAACTAGGCTATACAAAACAATATTTGTACAGGGACATCATTTTATTTTTACTAACATTTTTAATATTAACTTGCCTATACCTCTGGATCAACGCCGTTTGCTACCCCCTTCCACGACTGGAGTTCGATGATACTGGCGTAATATACAAACAAATCACTTTACTAGGTATAGGAGGGAAGAAAAATAGTTCATCCATTTATGTAAACTAGGAAATATTACGCTTTTGAGTTTGATAATTTTCATTAGGTTTTTGTTTAATAAAAATACAGTACAGTATTAACAATGAGTGTTTTTACTCACGTACTGAGCTGTCCATGCGAACGTATTCATTATGCAGTGTATATTATACTGTCTACAGCACATTAGCGTAGAATATAGAGAATGAAGTTAAATTGAAAAATAATCATAATATGGATATTTAAACACATTTTTTAAAATGAAGGCCGTTCATTTCGATACATGCTTCAGTTCTAATGTGCATATTATCGCACTATAGACTATTGTACCTAATCCCAATTACCAGTTTCGTCCTTCGTACTAGTAACTCATGTTGAAATAATTCTGTACCTACTCTATAAAAGAGTACCTTACGTACTGTAAATTCAATCTTCACTTCTGCCCGATCTGAAAATATAAAATTACTCAGACATACTATCTACTGTCCGTCCAAGTGGTTATGTCATAGGGACGTAGAAAGGGAGGAAATCACGTGACAGTTAATTACTTAACGAGGCCCTTTTATTTAAGTTATTTTAAACAATTGTATATCATCACATAGACGTCCAATTCCTAACATAAATTAATGTTCTCAGAAAAGAGCTAAAACAGTCCAGCCACTAGCTGGCGAATAAAAGCTGATAAGGGAAACCGGGATACGACGTAGGCAAATGGACGACAGTACCTGTGCGAAAATGATTCAATATTGAAAGCTCTTTCGTCACTGGAAAATGTGAACATATTTTTGGAACGTACTGTTTACTATGACCGTAACGCTACTATGACTGTATATGCGGCCTTGGTTCTGTGTGGAGGACGGTTGAACTTCATTAGTAGAAGGGGTGGGAGTGAAGTATATTAAAAAACTCAGGTACAATAAAAATTGAAGTAAAAATAAAATGATGCCCCTGTATTACTTGAAGTGTATGATACACTAAAACGAAGAATATTACGATTGCATATTCTTTTAAAACAAAATATTTGCGATTAGTATTCGCCTAGTTTGTAGGTTAGAATCTTGTTCATTAAAAATGCATGTACTGGTACTTAACCCGAGATATCTGCTTGCAGTTTCCTCATGCTCATAACTGCACTTCATTCTGCAGTGGTATTGCACAGCGCCCGCAGGAACGGTTTAATTTGTGTAATTGGATTAAGCACAACATCTGAAGTGATAAATGTTAACAATCGTAATAAAAACTGTCATTTCATTTATATTAGAACTCTGTTATCCTCAGGTCTACTATTATGTGCCAGAGAGTCACAAAATTAAAGTTTCTTAACTGCAATAGGCCTTAACTAACTTTTTCTTAACGCCGCGTATTTTGACGTAATATTGTGCCTTTGTATACTTTATTGGTGAACATTCCTGCTCTGCGGTTGGTGTACGCATTAGGTCGGATTCTGATCGTGCCGTAAGTATGCATCGGTTTACAAGCAAACCACATTAAGTCAAAAATATTACTTCTGAGAAAAAAACTTTTGAAAGTTAACAAAACTGACTCGTCAAAATAATATTTTTAGTAAGTTGTTTCTCTTTATGCGTATTTAATTTTCCAATTCTAAGTTTATACAGTCCCGCGCCGTGGCGTCGTGGTCTAAGGCATCCTGCCTAGGACTCGCGTTACGGAATGCGCGCTGGTTCCAGTCCTCATGGAGGAAGAAATTTTCTCATGAAATTTCGGCCAGTGTATGGGACCGGTGCCCACCTAGCATCGTGATGCACTTGGGGAGCTACGATAGGTAGCGAAATCCGGTTGCGAATGCCAGCTATAACGGCTGGGGGGATCATCGTCTAACCACACGATATCTCCATTCCGGTTGGATGATCGTCCACCTCTGCTTCGACATCTGGGCATGAGGCCAGCAGCCTTTTTCTCAGAAGTAGCCAAATATTTTTTACTCAATGTGTTTTGCTTGTAAACCGACGTATACTCAGAGTTTCAATTTGATATGAGTTGCAAAATCTCCCGGTAGTATTCGTCGTAATCGGAGTAACAGTAGGGGTAACATCTGAAAGACAAAAGAACTATAATTCAGTGAGATACGGTAGTGTTTTCGTAAAAGGCGTGTATATTTTCTCTGGTACAAAAAAGCAATGGAAATGACGTAGAAATTAATATTTTACCGTTGAGAATTTCCCTCGATATTCGTGCTAAAGCAGTTTAAGTACAGACCGATTATTTAGTCTTGACAGCTCAGCGACACGAAAGAGGGGAAGTAATAAGAGTAGTGGGGAGAGTTCCGGGCGAGCGGTTTGTAAAGGAATGGAGTACAGCTTAACTGTACTGGAAACACAAAGCTATACCGCATGCGTGACATCCGATCGCTCTGACTGCAGGCGATAGACCTGAACATCCCTTGGCGTAACTTAATGGACTCGCCTGACCTAGTCGCATATTGCCGGCAACTGTCAGGACTAAATAATCGTACTGTACACATTACGTGACTCTGTGTAGGTGTTTCATGCATATTCGTGTTGTGGCATATCTTCTTCATACGTTGGTAGCGCTGAAATATGGTCGTCACAACGCAAAATATGGCGTTGAAAACTGTTTCCTTTCCAAATTTAATATTTGTGTACAAGGAAGGCATCAATTTTGGGAGGACGCTTAGGATTAGGGGAGAGTCGGGTAGTATCGGACATCGGGTAATATCGGACAGTGAGTTTCTTTCATCTACCACACGATGATAGTACCTGATTGACATGGTTACGTTTCTGTGATGTCGCATAGAGAAACGTAACCATGTCATTCAGGTACTACCATATGGTGGTAGATGAAAGAAACGCACTGTCCGATACTATCCGATGTCCGATAATACCCGACTCTCCCCTATAGCTACCATAACGTTCACATCGTCTTCATAACGCGTGCGTCCGCTTCATTTGTAATGTTCGATACTATGATCACATCTCACCTTCTTTCGAGAAGTTATCATGGCTTAGGTTACATGAGAGGAGAAATCTGCACTCACTTTCTCTCTTATATCGAATTATGCACACTTCATCCCCCTCTTATTTATCCGCCAGTTTTCATACTCTCTCTCGCTATCATAATATTAATACTCGATCACAACGCGATAACACGCTAGAAATTCCACTTCACACATCATCTCTGTATTCCTCATCTTTCACTGTTGCTAGCTCTCGTCACTGGAACTCTCTGCCGCCTGAAGTCAAGGGCTGCCGAACATTGAAATCTTTCAAATCCAAGTTAGAAAATTATCTTATGACGAGTTGCCAAACTAACTTACTATTATGACAAGTGTTGTATTGCATGTTTCCATGTATTCAAATTTTTTTATGTTTTAGTGATATTTAACTTATTTTATATTTTTGTTTTCATATTTTCCGATATTGTTATATCTATAATGTGATAATTTGAGCTATATATAATGATAATTTTCCTTACTGTGTGTACGTAAAAATACTGTATTTCATTGTATGCTTTGTACTGCACTATTTTATTATTATTATTACTATTTTTATTTTTTATCATTATTATTATTATCATCATCATCATCATCATCATCATCATCATCATCATCAATAATTGTCTTATTTTTTATACTTTGTATGTCTAATTTATTTTGACCTGCTGTTCACATTTTATTATGCTTTCTCCTTTTTTTGTGTATGTTATATATTATGTCTGATTTCTACTTACTTGTTGTTTACATTTTATTATTATTATATTATTCACTTTTGTGTGTAAAATTGTGGTGTACTTTAGTGTTTTTTGTAACGCAGTTTTACTCCTGGCTGAGTGTTAGAGAAGGCCGTATGGCCTTAACTCTGCCAGGTTAAATAAATAATAATAATAATAATAATAATAATAATAATAATTATTATTATTATTATTATTATTATTATTATTATTATTATTACTTTAAGTGCGGTCTTTCATTTTCCAGGTTATCCGAGTGATTTTACAAAGTGGCGTTCTTGTGCTTATCATTTACCTAAACTTGAGTCTCGATGTGTCCTAGTCTGAGCCGTGGCAGAATTCCTTCTGAGCGCGTGAACGTGCCTCAGTGCTGGGGACGGCGTTGCCACTCCTGCAACGGTTAAGATGCGGGTCCCGGTTCTGGTAGACTCCTAGCCGATAGCCACTCCATGTGGCCGAGACCAACTGGTTACTATCTCCTCTTCCTTCCTATAATTGGCGGCCCTGATACCTCGTCCCCGGCGGCCCAATAGATCAGCGCAGCGCCCTCCACATACGATACCATTGGCTGCACAGCGACCACCTGCGTCCGAGCCACTTCGCCAAGTAATCGGCATTACATGAATTATTACAGCCTGAGTTTCAGTTAATTGAGGTACGATTTGTTTTAAAAATCATCGGAATCTTGCAAGACGAAGGTAACCATTAAGTGGGTGTAGAATCACCTTCCCGACTAAAATCAATTAACTAATTTGTTGCTACACCTCCGTTTACTGGAGAGAGGGTAACGGCTAGACTCTTATATCCTTCAGCGTTGGTCCAGTCTTTTACCTGCCAAGTCAATAATTATGTATTCAATCAACAATTTTATCATGTAACACAGCAATTACACGATTCGTTCCAAAACTGCTGCACGAGACAACTTAATGTGTTACAATGAGGAGATTCTTAACTTCCTACCTACTGCAGCAATTCTGTGTTTACATTGCTGGGCACGTGTCCGTCATGTGCGATCGTCCTCCGCTAACTGGTTTCCATGTTTTGGTAATTTTTTGTTCTTTTATTTTATGGTTCCTGCGCCTCTGTTTTCTACACCAGAGACCACGGTTTAATAACGCCGAGTCCAAAGCAAATTCTTGGCAAACAAAATCAGTACGCGAGCATGCTTCATTGGAACACTCGCTCACCCTGTCACAATGCCACATCCTCCCTCAATATCAATTAAAAATTAGTGTAATTAAATGACATTTTATTAATTATTAATAGTTCTTATCGCGTCACTTTGTCAATGGCTAGATAACCCTTTCCCACATCCGAGATTAGAATTAAAATAACAGAAGTAAATCTATTCCGTTTGTTCGGCTCCTGGAAATACAAACAAATATAATTTCTCCTCTTTATTTTCCACCGTCTCTGCAGGTCATCTCTGGAACTCTCTAGTCTCTTCCACAGCATATCAGAGAATGTAGGACATTATCAAGTTTAAAAAATAAATTAAAATTGCACTTCATTAATTCAGATTCATTTCAAATGAAGCTCTTTCCTCTGCCACAGTTTTATATTATTTTTTTGCCAACACTACATTCCCTTGATTCCAAGATTCATTTATATATTATAGGTTTACTTTAAACTTTGTTCCTTATTAAGGAGAAGAAATAAACGAGAGGAAAATATAAATAATATACATATTTACTTTAAACTTCGTTCTTTATTAATGGGAAAAATAAACGAGAAGAAAATATAAATAATATACATATTTACTTTAAACTTGGTTAATTAAGAATAAAAGAAAATAAAATATAAAGAATATACATATTTACTTTAAACTTTGTACTTTATTTATACATATTTACTTTAAACTTTGTTCTTTATTAAGGAGAAAAAATAAACGAGAAGAAAATATAAATAATATACATATTTACTTTAAACTTTGTTCTTTATTAAGGAGAAGAAATAAACGAGAAGAAAATATAAATAATATACATATTTACTTTAAACTTTGTTCTTTATTAAGTAGAAGAAATAAACGAGAAGAAAATATAAATAATATGCATATTTACTTTAAACTTAGTTCTTTATTAAGGAAAAGAAATAAACGAGAAGAAAATATAAATAATATACATATTTACTTTAAACTTCGTTCTTTATTAAGGAGAAGAAATAAACGAGAAGAAAATATAAATAATATACATATTTACTTTAAAATTTGTTCTTTATTAATGGGAAAAATAAACGAGAAGAAAATATAAATAATATACATATTTACTTTAAACTTTGTTCTTTATTAATGGGAAAAATAAACGAGAAGAAAATATAAATAATATACATATTTACTTTAAACTTGGTTAATTAAGAATAAAAGAAAATAAAATATAAAGAATATACATATTTACTTTAAAATTTGTACATTATTTATACATATTTACTTTAAACTTTGTTCTTTACTAAGGAGAAAAAATAAACGAGAAGAAAATATAAATAATATACATATTTACTTTAAACTTTGTTCTTTATTAAGGAGAAGAAATAAACGAGAAGAAAATATAAATAATATACATATTTACTTTAAACTTTGTTCTTTATTAAGTAGAAGAAATAAACGAGAAGAAAATATAAATAATATACATATTTACTTTAAACTTCGTTCTTTATTAAGGAGAAGAAATAAACGAGAAGAAAATATAAATAATATACATATTTACTTTAAACTTTGTTCTTTATTAAGTAGAAGAAATAAACGAGAAGAAAATATAAATAATATACACATTTACTTTAAACTTAGTTCTTTATTAAGGAAAAGAAATAAACGAGAAGAAAATATAAATAATATACATATTTACTTTAAACTTCGTTCTTTATTAAGGAGAAGAAATAAACGAGAAGAAAATATAAATAATATACATATTTACTTTAAACTTTGTTCTTTATTAATGGGAAAAATAAAGGAGAAGAAAATATAAATAATATACATATTTACTTTAAACTTTGTTCTTTATTAATGGGAAAAATAAACGAGAAGAAAATATAAATAATATACATATTTACTTTAAACTTGGTTAATTAAGAATAAAAGAAAATAAAATATAAAGAATATACATATTTACTTTAAACTTTGTACTTTATTTATACATATTTACTTTAAACTTTGTTCTTTATTAAGGAGAAAAAATAAACGAGAAGAAAATATAAATAATATACATATTTACTGTAAACTTTGTTCTTTATTAAGGAGAAGAAATAAAAGAGAAGAAAATATAAATATTATACATATTTACTTTAAACTTCGTTCTTTATTAAGGAGAAGAAATAAACGAGAAGAAAGTATAAATAATATACATATTTACTTTAAACTTAGTTCTTTATTAGGGACATGTTTAAGAAAGGAAATAAAAATAAACGAGATAAAATATAAATAATAGATATATTTCCTTTAAACTTTGTTCTTTAGATCAAATATGTTCCTCGTTAGCCTCTATATCAGTGTGCAGCATTAAAGTTTTTCAGCCTAATGACGTTTAATTATGTTATTCAGAATTTAATTTCCTCTTCATTAGTCTAATAAAACTGCTTGTAAAATATACAGCTGATTACTTAATTTAAAACAAAGTAACACAGGAGAGTAATAAATTATTACGTATGTTCAATACCAAATGAGTTCCCATGTGTTACGCTATGCTATCTTCTAGATATACTGAAGCACGTCATTAGACTCTAATTAAAAACAAAATCACTTACAGCAACCGGAAATATCAATTCATATAAGCTCCGCGTGCAAATTAGAATGTCGAGGAGAGACTGGATTTAATTGACATGCGATGCCCCTGGCTGTACGCAAGACAAACTGCGTTACTTTATCCATCATTTCTCATTACACAGAAGACAGAACGCATCTATCTGTTTTGGAAAATGACACAACTTTCAGTTTAAATTGACGTTCACCAGTTCTGCCGACAACCAAGTTATATTTTTGCAGCTGTATACAAGATATGCTAATTTACTAGAATCAAATGATACCTGCTGAAGTTAAGAAGTGAATCTTCTGAGATGAGATGAATATGGCCTCTGCAATCTATGCTAATGATTACTGTTGCAATCAACATCGCTTTAATACAAATACTCAAATGCAGTGGTCTTGATAAGATAAGAATTTAGCATTTTGGAAATTTGTTACAAATTAGGCACTTCCTCGCTCCTTATTCTCATCACCTTCTTCACCTTGTTTCTCCTCCTCTCCCTTATCCTTGATATTTCTTTAACATAATTATCATTATAATCTTCCGTTTAGAACATCCTTCTACTCTTCATCTTTCACAGTCTCTGCAGCTCATCTCTGGAACTCTCTACCACAACATGTCAGAGACTGTCGGACATTGTCTAGTTTCAAAAATAAATTAAAATTGCACTTTTTCAATTCAGATTCTTTTCAGTTATAAGCCCTTTTTTCTGCGAGTTTTGTAAAAATATAGGCTATATATTTCTTTCCTTCCTTTCTCCTTTTTGTTCTTTTTATCAGCCGATGAATTTATTATCATACCCTTTTATTGTGAATTTTATTTAATTTTCTTTTTTTTCTTTTTATTATTATTTCATTACATTCTATTTTGTTATATTCTTCCTTACATTTTCCATGTTAACCATTTGTACTAAATGAGTTGATTTTACTATATTCCAATGTATTTTACTTTCTTTTTTCTATTATTGTATTATTTTCATGTTGTTTAGTGTTGATTTTATTATGCTATTATTATCATTATTTTTTTGTAATATGTTAGTATTCTGTTCTTTAACTTTTTGTTAAATTTTAACTGCCTGTATACTTTGTGACCTGGTAGCGTGTAAGAGAAGGCCCTATGGCCCTAACTCTGCCAGTATAAATAAAGAATTATTATTATTATTATTATTATTATTATTATTATTATTATTATTATTTAGCGTTTTTCTTCAACATATTAGTCGTTTCCTCCTCTTTCTTCGTCGTCTTATTTTATTTTCCCATTAAAGAAAACATAAATTAAATTATTACCGAGTGACGTGACATTGAACTCGCGTTCGTGAGAACCCGGGTTCAAATCACGAGTTGGCTAAACTAATAGAGATTTTTTTAGTGCTTTCCTAGGAAACTGGATACTTGGAAGACAAATGCCACATTAGTCATCTGAGATACAGATAAGGCCTGATGCGGACATGATTCAGATATGGCTGCTAGATGGCAAAACAGAAAATGGAAATTCAATGGACCATTCCCTGCAAACAGTTGCAGTATGATATCGCTTCAATAGGAAAGTCACAAGTCGAATCTTCCTTCCTGAGGAACTCTAGACATCACAGAATCGGGTCCATGATTGCCGAAACCTTGAGGAAGAAAGGTCTCACTGTAGACGAAGAAGTCCATGGCATTTCTCAAGAGGGATCCTTTCGGCGAATTGACATGCTCTACATCTGCCTACATTATCGACCCGACAGTCAGGTTCGAGGCACAGGAACAACAGCCCGCTGAAGTCCACGCAGAAAAATGCAGAATTTATGAACCCACAGTTCCATTCTATTTGGAGAAATATCACCTCACCTCCACTGAAGTAGTTGGGCTAATGGTTGGCGCTAAGGGTACAATACCTCGCCTCTTTGTCAGTTTCTGCAAGAAGTTTCAGCTGAACAACGACTTCATTCGTGATGTTTCCCTTACTGCTATCAGAGGATCACTTGCCATTTTAAAATACCACCTGTACTTTGTTTCCTAAAGAGGAAGAACTTTTGTTTGATAGTCTAATCCATTTGTTTATTATGTTTAGGCCTGTTATATGTATGCTCTTATCCTTCCTGTACTTAATTTCCCTTTCTTGTTCCTTCCCCACATTGCTCTTTTGTGGTCTGTTTTTGTTTTCACTCTGTGTGTTTGTTATGGTTTGTCCAATGAAGCAGTCCCGTTATTGGGAAAGCTGACAGACTGTCTTTCCCCCCTAAAGAACTGGGAAATGTCTGCAGATATATAGGGTGATTCAGAACCTCTGCACCAAACTCTGGGGATCTCGTAATGGGGATCATTTTTCGTAAAACAACCCGTGTTCTCCGATGCCTCGTTTAGGAGCTAAGCGACATCGAAAAAAGGTTTTAGTGACATTAACAATTATGAAATGAATTATTTTTCAAGTATGTTTGCTGGCAAGTTACAGGTATTCAAAGTGTCTACCCTGAACCTGATCACATTCAGTACACCGTCGTAGCAGTGGTTATAGGCCTGTGTCGAATTTGATCAAAAAGTAGCTAATAGTCGCGTAGTCGGTTCCTCTCTGGTGACAATTCGAGTGATGTATTACTTCACATGTCCCAAAAGAAAAAAAAATAATATTAAGAGCGTGAAGTCTGGTGATCACGCTGGCCACGCAACAAGTCTGGCTCTCCCTATGCATTGCTTCCCGTAGATATTGTTCAGATGTACTCGTACAACCAGGTTGAAGTGCGCTGGTACGTTATCTTGAATCACATGTCCCTCACATCGTGATTTTTTTTTTTATTTTATTGGGTTATTTTACGACGCTGTATCAACATCTAAGTTAATTAGCGTCTGAATGAAATGAAGGTGATAATGCCGGCGAAATGAGTCCGGGGTCCAGCACCGAAAGTTACCCAGCATTTGCTCGTATTGGGTTGAGGGAAAACCCCGGAAAAACCTCAACCAGGTAACTTGCCCCGACCGGGATTCGAACCCGGGCCACCTGGTTTCGCGGCCAGACGTGCTGACCGTTACTCCACAGGTGTGGACCTCAGATCGTGAAGGGTACAACCTCCATGAGCAGCGTGTTCCGAAGGGCATTTCATTCAATCCGGGCAGGAAAATGACAGGACACTTGTAACTTGTCCGCAAGGGTACTTTTAGAAATAAATGAATAATTAATTTCATAATTAATTGTAAATGTCACTAAAAATTTGTATTTTTTTTTCGATGTCGCGTAGCTCCTACACGAGGCATCGGACAACATGGGTTGTTTTACGAAATGTGATCCTCATTGTGAGATCTATCGATCCCCAGAGTGTGTTGCAGAGTCCTGAATCACCCTGTATAGACACGAAGCACACGATTTATTGATTGCGATCTGAGAGCAAGAAGCCACTTATTAAACGAGTACCCAGATTTTAAGGGTGAGAAAATGGAACATTCCATCTCTAATTATGGATCACTCCTAACTAAAGATACCAAAATGATATCAGTGGAAGAAGCAACAGTAACTTGGAGTTAGTTCTGTGCAAGCAGACGTCTTAAATGACGGTTGTTCCATGTTCTAGCTGTGAAGCGATTGTCGAATGTAAATAAATACAATACAATACAATACAATACAATACAATACAATACAATACGGCAGCCGTGGCGAAAAATGTAATCGTGCGCCGAGCCACTGTGTAACCTGCAACGTGCATAGAACCTACAGAGGGAGGGGGACACCCGAAGGGGAAGTGAAGCAACTGTCTGACTTATTAACGGATTTTCATTTTCCTTACGTCAGGCACTTAAATATAATTTTAGACAGTATAAGGTTACAAACTAATGTTTAGTACGTGTAATGAAGAAAGAAATGAACAACAAAACATAGGCCACATTATCACAACCTATTAACTGTCTTCAGAATGTCTCTACGACAGACTTTCAAAACCAGGAATTAAGTCACTTACTGCCAGTGGTAGTTGATCACGAAGGTATTTGTCTGTCAGTCGTGATCTAAATTAGGTTTCTATCATTTTCATTGTTGAAAATAATTTTTCACAAACGTAAGTTGTAGCGAGCATGGCTTCAACAGAGCAAGCGAAAGAACGAAGCTTCGGATATTTATTTTTTGGCCAAGATTTGAAAAGTTCAACATTTGTCAAGTCCTTACATCTAGCTTTCATTAACATCACATAGTAAATCAGTGAGTTCAAATTGAAGAGCTAACCGCATTATTCCTACATCTGCTGAAAAAGGGTCGAAATAATAATAATAATAATAATAATAATAATAATAATAATAATAATAATAATAATAATAATAGTTAACCCAAGAAACCAGTTCGATTAATTAAAATGTGTCTTTGTGAAACTGACAGCAGAATCCGTATAGGCCAGTTTCTATCTGATGCTTTTCCAATTCACTGCGGGCTAAAGCAGGGAGATGCACTATCACCTTTACTTTTTAACTTTGCTCTAGAATATGCCATTAGGAAAGTTCAGGATAACACAGAGGGTTTGGAATTGAACGGGTTACATCAGCTGCTTGTCTATGCGGATGATATGAATATGTTAGGAGAAAATCCACAAACGATTAAGGAAAACACGGAAATTCTACTTGAAGCAAGTAAAGCGATAGGGTTGGAAGTAAATCCCGAAAAGACTAAGTATATGATTATGTCTCGTGACCAGAATATTGTACGAAATGGAAATATAAAAATTGGAGGTTTATCCTTCGAAGAGGTGGTAAAATTCAAATATCTTGGAGCAACAGTAACAAATATAAATGATGCTCAGGAGGAAATTAAACACAGAATAAATATGGGAAATGCCTGTTATTATTCGGTTGAGAAGCTTTTGTCATCTACTCTGCTGTCAAAAAATCTGAAAGTTAGAATTTATAAAACAGTTATATTACCGGTTGTTCTATATGGTTGTGCAGCTTGGACTCTCACTTTGAGAGAGGAACAGGGATTAAGTGTGTTTGAGAATAAGGTGCTTAGGAAAATATTTGGGGCTAAGAGGGATGAAGTTACAGGAGAATGGAGAAAGTTACACAACGCAGAGCTGCACGCATTGTATTCTTCACCTGACATAATTAGGAACATTAAATCCAGACGCTTGAGATGGGCAGGGCATGTAGTACTTATGGGCGAATCCAGAAATGCATATAGAGTGTTAGTTGGGAGGCCGGCGGGAAAAAGACCTTTGGGGAGGCCCAGACGTAGATGGGAAGATAATATTAAAATGCATTTGAGGGAGGTGGGATATGATAGTAGAGACTGGATTATTCTTGCTCAAGATAGGGATCAATGGCGGGCTTATGTGAGGGCGGCAATGAACCTCCGGGTTCCATAAAAGCCAATAAGTAAGTAAGTAAGTAAGTAAGTAAGTAAGTAATAGTTAACCTTTTAATGTTTCATCAGTAACATGTAGTATAATGCTATTTATGTTATACAACCGTTTTCTTCGTAATACTTGTGAACAAATCACACATTTAATATTCTCACCATATTGGCAGCGAGAAAATGCGTCCTCCCATCCTACTTGAAACTTTCGTTTTTGTAGAGGTACATGGTTTCGAGAGAGACATTGCGACGATACGCCACTCGCAGGTCAGAGACAAATACAAATGGAACGGAGTTTGACTCCAGTGAGTGAGAGGGTGGGGATTGTGGGAGCAAGAGACATGCACAGCTATCATTGCGAGCCACAATGTGCGCGTGAGTTACATTTTCGCCACGGCTGCAATACGGTCATAGTTGACACTCAATCTCCTCCTCTTACTCTGCATCACGTTGGTTGTATGTTTATTCATGGCGTACCTTACTTACTTACTTATTGGCTTTTAAGGAACCCGGAGGTTCATTGCCGCCCTAACATAAGCCCGCCATTGATCCCTATCCTGAGCAAGATTAATCCAGTCTCTACCATCATATCCCACCTCACGGCGTACCTACCAATCAGAATATTAAAACGTATTTTGCAAATCTAGTCTTTCAGGTAAAGCTTCCTGTAAAGCAGATTTGAATAATTTCAAGGGAAAAATTGTTCCGGGGCCGGGTATCGATCCCGGGACCTCTGGTTGAACGTACCAGCGCTCTTGAGACGGCGTCCGGTTGATGTTCCCGGGTAGCTCAGTTGGTAAGAGCGCTGGTACGTTCAACCAGAGGTCCCGGGATCGATACCCGGCCCCGGAACAATTTTTCCCTTGAAATTATTAAAACCTATTTGTTGGTAAAATTTCAGAGTCAATTGTTGTTAAATGTAACGTTAAATTCTCAGACATTTATATTATAATGCTTTAAGGTAATGGATACAGAAAACCTCGTATGGTATGAAGTGCTTTGGTGGAGCGAGCAATAAAATAAGTCATTTGGTTCCAAGTTTTTGTTGTAGCACGCTACAGAATAGAGTCCTGTCTCGCATTAACTGCTATATCTTCGGAGAAACAACGAGGGACGTATTATGAAGTGCAGACAAGATCTGCCGACAACATGGCTGTGATGCAAGAAAATGCTGGTGTAAAATGCGAATCGGTGATTCTCAGAATTTTTGAAGGACTAGTTGGCCTATAATATCAATATAAATATATTTAAATTAGGCACAATGGAATTTGTCAAAACTAACATATTATGATAAAAATTCAGATTAATTAGAAAAATTTAGACGGATCTAATACGTATTCAATATATCAGATGTGACAACTTATAAGGCAATGGTTGTTCTGTAAAAAGAATGTATAGTTCCCGTAATTAAAAAAAGGTTCAGTTGTTTGGGATAGCCAGGCATAAGAAACAAAATAGGGAATGCGAACCCTTAAGGTCTACAGAACTACAGTCTGAGTACGGAACCTGTAGGGCTAGCTCTGAAAATTGAACTAAATTTCGATCCGCGATTGGAAAATAATTTTTCAAGATCAAAAGTATTAAAAAGAATCCTAAATTGTATATTTCCCAGATTGTCACGCATCTTGTAATTAAATATGAAATTATAGAAAATAATGTGACACGTTTCAGTTGCCTCAACAGCATGAGAAGTCTTAAAAATAAACGTGGAAAAGGACAAAAATATTTTAAGGGTACGAGGAAAGAAAGAGCTTTGTCCACTTTTTTTTTTTTTTTTGCAAGAATGAGTTGTGCTATATGGATCAGAAACTTGGACTCTAACAACTAGTCAACTGAAAAGAATAGAAGCAGCTGAGATGAGATTACTAAGACCGCTAGCAGGCTACACTCTCTGTGACCATAAATATAATGAATACATCCGACAGGAACTAAATATCGCAGCCATTACAGAGACAATCCACAAGTATCGGAGCAACTGGCATGAGCATGTTCTACGGATGCCGAATGATAGACTACCCAGGAGATTATTAAATTACAGACCCTTTGGATACAGAGATTGTGGACGCCCGAAGAAGCAATGGAGAGACCAGCTTTTCACCTGAGACGGAACAGGCCAAATGGCCTAAACCCTGATAGCTATTGATGATGATGATGATGATGATGATGATGATGATGATGATGATGATGATGATGATGAGTTGTGTGCCGACTGTGCTGCCCCATCATCCACCACACCACGCATTCCTCTCCAGTCATCAAATCCGCACCCCATAAATCTACTTTGAGTTGTAATGTTCCTGTCAGGAGGAGGACCTAGGGGGCGCCGGTACCTCTTTTGCAAATCTGTTATTCATCTATAACCCATCACCATTGCCTCTACGAAACTTTGCACAAACCGCGGGGAACACCACTATGAACGACGATCGACTCGGGTTCGAAGAAACACAGATAGTGCCCTATTTTTCGGAAAGGAGATTATAATAAATAGGTAATCGTGTCGATTAATCGCTCTAGAATATGCCATTAGGAAAGCTTAGGATGGGATACATCAGCTTCTTGTCTATGCGGATGACGTGAATATGTTAGGAGAAAATCCACAAACGATTAGGGAAAACACGGAAATTCTACTTGAAGCAAGTAAAGAGATACGGTTGGAAGTAAATCCCGAAAAGCCTAAGTATATGATTATGTCTCGTGACCAGAATATTGTACGAAATGGAACTATAAAAGTTGGAGATTTATCCTTCGAAGAGGTGGAAAAATTCAAATATCTTGGAGCAACAGTAACAAATATAAATGACACTCGGGAGGAAATTAAACGCAGAATAAATATGGGAAATGCCTGTTATTATTCGGATGAGAAGCTTTTGTCATCTAGTCTGCTGTCAAAAAATCTGAAAGTCAGAATTTATAAAACAGTTATATTACCGGTTGTTCTGTATGGCTGTGAAACTTGGACTCTCACTTTGAGAGAGGAACAGAGATTGAGAGTTTTTGAGAATAAGGTTCTTAGGAAAATATTTGGGGCTAAGAGGGATCAAGTTACAGGAGAATGGAGAAAGTTACACAACGCAGAACTGCACGCATTGTATTCTTCACCTGACATAATTAGGAACATTAAATCCAGACGTTTGAGATAGGCAAGGCATGTAGCACGTATGGGCGAACGTGTAAAACAGAAGTGGAAATCAATTTTATGTAAAAATAACGGATATGGAACATTGTGTAACATAAACAGCTAATTAGTGGACATAGAGTGACCCGAGAATAAAGGACTGTCTCTTAGAGACTGCAATGATGTTAGGTTTTTTCGATTTGCTCCTACCACTTCATGCGACGTAGAGCGCAGCTTTCTACAGTACAAACTGTGTTTAGCAGATAACCGAAAAAGATTTACGTTTGAGACACTGAAAATGTATCTTGTAGTACATTGCAATTCGGTACTGTAACTGCACTTCCTAAAGACGACCAATAGGATAAATGAAAAAATTAAAATTGCTACATGTTTATTTCCACCATGAACACTGTGTATAATTAAACACAAATGCTTATAAAAGACAGGAGAATAAATGCTTATCACATTCTTTTGACATTATCATTGTGTAATGTATATTTACTTTCAGAATGTACAAGTGTGTGTTTCCCCATACTACCGTACTCTACTCTAAATAGCAATGTTGTTACCTCAACACATCTCTATCTACCTGCAGCGAGTCAACAACCTATAGTGCATGCACAGTAAACTTATTGTATCGGGTCCAAAGTCTCGAAGCCTGGTTATTACTAATAATAAACATTGAAAATAAACACTAATAAAGACTTAAAAAATAAACACTAACAATCGAACTTGGACACCAGGAAATCTCTCTTGGAATAATATTCTTTCAGCACGAGACTATTCTGTAGAATACCTAAATTCAGCCAGATTAACTTAATTAGCACGCTGTATTACGTCGCCTAAAAACACGTACTTGTCTTGTAAGAGTACAACTCACACTGACGCCTGACGCGACCTTCAGCACGGTGGAGGCGGGAGGCTTAGCAGCTGGTTCTGCCTACTAGCTGTAAATCGTGAAAACGCGGAAGCGCGAAGGATTGTTCACCCAGTATTAGGCTAGTAATCTTATTTTTGAGTAGGTGGGAATAATACCGTAGATTCTGAATGATGTGAAATTTCCATAGCTACAAGTCTAGTTGAGTTCCACAACTTAATGGCTTTATTGAGTTGTTAAAATAAAATCATTACAAGAAACAAACCAGGTAATGAAACCGAATACTCACATCAATACTCTTTCAATTATATGTAGACTATAGGCTACTTTCTAGCACTTTGATATTTCCACAGCAGTAGTTTAAAAGCATGTCTTGTTATTTAACGATTTACAGAACATTGTCTGCTGAACCTATTTACAAGTAAGGTTTAATGAAGCTTGCAGAGACACGACTCTGCAGCGGAGACTTTATTACCTCGGCGGTCATGCTTATTGTCAGTAGCTCCGAGGAATGTGTAAGCCTGTCTGGCACTGGACACAACCGAGTCCGTTTTAATCAAATATTCTAAAAGATCGAGACTTACAGCGACCGTGATTTATGATCAATAAATCAAACCAATTATCCGTTCAATATATCTTACGTCGATGGATGTTGAAAACGCCGCTTGTCTGTGTTGAATAGTTTCACGAGAAAAACTCTTATTTTACTCGTGAGACCTAAGAGAGAGAGACAGCAAAAAAGTACAAAAGAAAACACGAAGAAATGTACAAAATCAGGAAAAAATATGAGCAGGAGAGATAAAGACAAGAATGCAGCGGAATGAAAGAAGACAAGCCATAAAATGAAGACAATGCATAACTTGTATATAAATTCAGGGAGATAGAAAGAAATAACTAAAAGAAAGGAAGAAATGAGCAGAAAAGGAGACAACAAAGAAAATGAGAGTAAAAGGAAGAACGAAAAGAAAACAAAAGAATAAATAAGAAAAATAGTACAATAAGAAAAATTAAAATTAAAGAGAGAAAAGGGAAAAAAATAAAAGCACTAAGTTCTAGGCCCTATTCTATTTTTAATATATATTAATGACTTATTAAAAATTGACTTACAACAATACAATGGTGTTCACTATTCTTATGCAGATGACACAGTTTTACTTTTGGGTGGAAAAACCTGGTATGATGCATATAATAACTCAAATAATGGACTTTAATTAATAAAAAAAAGGTTTGACATAAATTATCTTTCTATCAACGAAAGTAAAACCATAATTATTCCATTCTCATTATCTGAAACATGTAACAAACCTCCTACATCTAATATTAAGTATTAAATTACATAATTCTTATCGTTGTCTTATACAGTGTAAATGTCCGATTATTAAAGAGTCCTCTGAAGTTAAGTATTTAGGCATAATTTTCGATAATCATTTAAAATGGAACCAACACATTAATTACCTTTGTAATAAATTACGTAAAATAATATATTATTTTGTTTTATTGAGGAATTACTTGTCAATAAATTTATTACGCACAATATGTTTAAATTTATTTCAATCGGTAATTATGTATGGAATTATAGAATGGGGTAGCTCATTTAAATCTAATTTTAATCCACTTTACTTATTACAGAAGAAAATAATTAAAATATGTCTTCATAAACCTATTGATTTTCCATCTCAAAATTTGTTTTTAGACTTTAATGTACTTAACGTAAGACAAATTTATTATATTGTAGGCCTATTAATAAAATTCATACGTAAAAATCGAAATAATTTTTAATTGTATTCTCATAGTTATGAAACGAAAGGTATGAATTCTTTAAGTTTGTTTGAACCAAAATGCAACACTGTTACAGTATTTAATCATAGTAGTAATTTAGGCCCAAGAATATAATTATAACAAATTTATATTTAAATATCCTAATCTTGCCAATTCTAATAGTTCTAGTATTCAATTTAAAAAGTTATGTATGGATTTTATAAAAATTGAAAAATTGTATTGTATAATTATTAATTTCAATTCAGGAATCCGCCCCTGAGCACGAGGTCTACTCTTTAAGGGGCGAGCAAAAGTTTTTCTGTATATATTATATTTTATTATCAAAATAATAAATAAAAATAAATAAATAAACAAAGAAACAGAAAGGAAATGAATAAAGAAAGCAAGAAGAGACGGAAGGAATACTATAACTACGAAAGAAGGGAAAAAATTTAAAATAAAGAGGTATAAGGAATTAAATAAGAAATGAAATTAATCAAATACAACATATAATTCTGAAAAGAAAGTGAGTGATGCTGTATGTCTGTAACACGAGGCGTTCACTCTCACATACAGCGTCTCAACAAAATAGGGGTTTATTCAAAATATATTGTACTTTGTTTTCAGGTGGAGAGATTTAGAAAAGAGGATAAAAGATTACTTAACAGGAAAATATATATACATAATGAAGAATGGAACTAAACTCTTTTGTAATTCGCATTATTTGCTTCAATTATTTTAAGTTAAATACTTAAATGGTGTATTCAAATATTCTAACAACCATACATACTTACTTACAAATGGCTTTTAGAGAATCCGGAGGTTCATTGCCGCCCTCACATAAGCCCACGATCGGTCCCTATCCTGTGCAAGATTAATTCAGTCCCTACCATGATATTCCACCTCCCTCAAATCCATTTTAATATTGTGCTCCAATCTAACGTCTCGGCCTCCCCAAAGGTCTTTTTCCCTTAGATCTCCCAACTAACACTCTATATGCATTTATAGATTCACCCATACGTGCTGCATTCTACGAACCATACACTTTTAAAATTCGGACAGTCTAAAGAAGTACTGTATGCTCAAATTTCGAAAGCAACTATCAAGATTTCCTGGCGTCGCGTCGTTCCTTCATTTGAAGGAATATTCAGAGTCAGCAGTTAAGGATAAGATGACGTAGTTTACAGTTGTCACTAGTCACATTCGTAGGGAATAGGCCTGTCTTTATTTTAACAATTCAGGGTATTGTCTACTACATTACAGTTGTGTCTTGTTCCATCGGATGTCTTTCAGAAAGAATTCTAAATACAGTAGAACCTCTGTTATCCGTGGTAATGAAGGGGGTGGAGTGAACGGTTAATCGAAAAAATCGGATAATCCGTACCATATAAGATTTTCATAAATGAAGTGCACAGATTAATACAGTTTTTTAATTTCCTCTGTGGTCTTCTGTTTTAACATTCTAGATAACAGATCAGGCGTTCACTAATTTAAGTCTGATTTTCAACGACAAAACTCCTTATGACGGCCGTCTGTGAAAAGATAGGAATAGTAGGCCTACAGGTCTCATGTTGTAGATTTACATACTTTATACACTTTATATATATATATATATATTTTTTTTTTTCATTAAATCGTGACAGTTGTAATTCCTATTTCGTGTACTGGTGCGAGATGAACCACATTTTCTCTTTTTCCAAACCATTCAATTACTTGTACTTTTTTCATAGCACAACACGTTTTCTTTTGACACCTGTAGAAAACATTTTGCATAGAAGTTAGACAGTACGGCCTCTTTAAGAGTAGACCATACTGTATAAGGTTACAGATTTGTAAAGAAAACACTCTGTAGAAAAAAATTCGTACTAATATAATGTGCATACAGTACTTCATATTTTTTCTACATAAAAAAAAAAAAAAAAGAATGAGAGAGAAAGTGAGTCGGATAATCCATCAATCGGTTAATAGGGTAACGGATAATCGAGGTTCTACTGTATGGTTTACTTAACGACGCTTGCAACTGCAGAGGTTATATCAGCGTCGCCGGATGTGCCGGAATTTTGTCCCTCAGGAGTTCTTTTACATACCAGTAAATCTACTGATATGAGCCTCTCGCATTTAAACACACATAGGCACAATTGTATAAAACTCCCTGACTAAAGATCAACTTTGATCGAAGATCGAAAAGTGAGCCGAGTTCAGACACTTCTTCTATTGTATAAAACTTGTCTGCGATCAAATT
This sequence comes from Periplaneta americana, assembly GCF_040183065.1. Taxonomy (NCBI): domain Eukaryota; kingdom Metazoa; phylum Arthropoda; class Insecta; order Blattodea; family Blattidae; genus Periplaneta; species Periplaneta americana. The sequence goes on along the minus strand of NC_091129.1, from coordinate 165,987,062 downwards.
ACCTTAGTTCAAATGCAATCTAAGTTCACGTGAAAAGGATTTGGCAACATCGCATAAACATGTGAAATACGTGATGCGCGGACAGGTTTGTTCAGTGTAACCAATCTAGCGACTTCAACTCTTTTTCAACAACAATTTCTTTTAACTTTTATATTGCTTAAATAGGGATTTAGTGACCTTTTTAGCACCCCATAGTGACAAAATTGAATCTTTCTTTGTTGATAATGAGAAATCTAGCGACTTTACAACTACTTTTTGGCGACTTTCCGTATTACACTCTGTTGGAGACACTGGTTTTTTGTGCAATGTAAATAATGTCGGACAATAAGAAGAAGGTTGACTGTTCTCCAAGTTGTTATCATGTTATGGTGTTTGATACTGCTAAACATAATAAAGCTTTAAAAAAGACCATTTTCCTTTATTAATACAGTTAATTGAACATTTATGAATGTACCTATCATATCCATTAATAATTAATGGTTGTTATAAACATAATATAATTATAGGTTATGCTATTTGATACGGCTGAACACGATAGAGCCTTATAAAATATAAGAATGTTTGTATATTAAGGCAAGAAATTGAAAGAAATTTATATAAATGTACCTATCATATCTATTAATATTAATAATAATGGATATTTTATTTGCACAATCTGTCACTCGTATATTTCAAACAGAAAAGAAATAACTGAACTTGGATCATCTAACTTAATCGGAGAAATTTCTTCAGTCAAAGTTGACTTTAGTTTGAGACAAATTAATCTCAGATTAGACTTTATACAACACAAAATTCCAAGTTCAGCTGAAACAAGGATCAATTTAACCTCTGATCTAAGATTAAATGGTTTATACAATCGGGCCTTAAATGCCTGGCCGGGATCTAATCCGCAACCTCGAGTATAGAAGGCCAGCACTATACCGACTACACTACCGAGGCCGACCTGAAAGAATTCCACAGAGAAAACGGTTAAGGATAATATATATAATAGTACAATTAGATAACGTCTCATAAGACTATAAAGATATCTGGTATAACAAGCATCAAACAGAGGTTACAAATGCGAAGGAATGTACCTGCAAATATAGCGGAATTTAAGTTATGTAAAAAATTTAATTATCATGAAGTCGTTAAATTTAGTTTATTGAAAGGCCAGAATATCGAATTTATGAATACTATGATAATGATAATGAAATATTAACCTCGACGACTCCATGAATACTATGATAATGATAATGAAGTATTAACCTCGACGACTCCATGAATACTATGATAATGATAATGAAATATTAACCTGGACGACTCCATGAATACTATGATAATGATAATGAAATATTAACCTGGACGACTCCATGAATACTATGATAATGATAATGAAATATTAACCTCGACGACTCCATGAATACTATGATAATGATAATGAAATATTAACCTCGACGACTCCATGAATACTATGATAATGATAATGAAATATTAACCTGGACGACTCCATGAATACTATGATAATGATAATGAAATATTAACCTCGACGACTCCATGAATACTATGATAATGATAATGAAATATTAACCTCGACGACTCCATGAATACTATGATAATGATAATGAAATATTAACCTGGACGACTCCATGAATACTATGATAATGATAATGAAATATTAACCTCGACGACTCCATGAATACTATGATAATGATAATGAAATATTAACCTGGACGACTCCATGAATACTATGATAATGATAATGAAATATTAACCTGGACGACTCCATGAATACTATGATAATGATAATGAAATATTAACCTGGACGACTCCATGAATACTATGATAATGATAATGAAATATTAACCTCGACGACTCCATGAATACTATGATAATGATAATGAAATATTAACCTCGACGACTCCATGAATACTATGATAATGATAATGAAATATTAACCTGGACGACTCCATGAATACTATGATAATGATAATGAAATATTAACCTCGACGACTCCATGAATACTATGATAATGATAATGAAATATTAACCTCGACGACTCCATGAATACTATGATAATGATAATGAAATATTAACCTGGACGACTCCATGAATACTATGATAATGATAATGAAATATTAACCTCGACGACTCCATGAATACTATGATAATGATAATGAAATATTAACCTGGACGACTCCATGAATACTATGATAATGATAATGAAATATTAACCTGGACGACTCCATGAATACTATGATAATGATAATGAAATATTAACCTCGACGACTCCATGAATACTATGATAATGATAATGAAATATTAACCTGGACGACTCCATGAATACTATGATAATGATAATGAAATATTAACCTCGACGACTCCATGAATACTATGATAATGATAATGAAGTATTAACCTCGACGACTCCATGAATACTATGATAATGATAATGAAATATTAACCTGGACGACTCCATGAATACTATGATAATGATAATGAAATATTAACCTCGACGACTCCATGAATACTATGATAATGATAATGAAATATTAACCTGGACGACTCCATGAATACTATGATAATGATAATGAAATATTAACCTGGACGACTCCATGAATACTATGATAATGATAATGAAATATTAACCTGGACGACTCCATGAATACTATGATAATGATAATGAAATATTAACCTCGACGACTCCATGAATACTATGATAATGATAATGAAATATTAACCTCGACGACTCCATGAATACTATGATAATGATAATGAAATATTAACCTGGACGACTCCATGAATACTATGATAATGATAATGAAATATTAACCTCGACGACTCCATGAATACTATGATAATGATAATGAAATATTAACCTCGACGACTCCATGAATACTATGATAATGATAATGAAATATTAACCTGGACGACTCCATGAATACTATGATAATGATAATGAAATATTAACCTCGACGACTCCATGAATACTATGATAATGATAATGAAATATTAACCTGGACGACTCCATGAATACTATGATAATGATAATGAAATATTAACCTGGACGACTCCATGAATACTATGATAATGATAATGAAATATTAACCTGGACGACTCCATGAATACTATGATAATGATAATGAAATATTAACCTGGACGACTCCATGAATACTATGATAATGATAATGAAATATTAACCTCGACGACTCCATGAATACTATGATAATGATAATGAAATATTAACCTGGACGACTCCATGAATACTATGATAATGATAATGAAATATTAACCTGGACGACTCCATGAATACTATGATAATGATAATGAAATATTAACCTCGACGACTCCATGAATACTATGATAATGATAATGAAATATTAACCTCGACGACTCCATGAATACTATGATAATGATAATGAAATATTAACCTGGACGACTCCATGAATACTATGATAATGATAATGAAATATTAACCTGGACGACTCCATGAATACTATGATAATGATAATGAAATATTAACCTGGACGACTCCATGAATACTATGATAATGATAATGAAATATTAACCTCGACGACTCCATGAATACTATGATAATGATAATGAAATATTAACCTGGACGACTCCATGAATACTATGATAATGATAATGAAATATTAACCTGGACGACTCCATGAATACTATGATAATGATAATGAAATATTAACCTCGACGACTCCATGAATACTATGATAATGATAATGAAATATTAACCTCGACGACTCCATGAATACTATGATAATGATAATGAAATATTAACCTGGACGACTCCATGAATACTATGATAATGATAATGAAATATTAACCTCGACGACTCCATGAATACTATGATAATGATAATGAAATATTAACCTGGACGACTCCATGAATACTATGATAATGATAATGAAATATTAACCTGGACGACTCCATGAATACTATGATAATGATAATGAAATATTAACCTCGACGACTCCATGAATACTATGATAATGATAATGAAATATTAACCTCGACGACTCCATGAATACTATGATAATGATAATGAAATATTAACCTGGACGACTCCATGAATACTATGATAATGATAATGAAATATTAACCTCGACGACTCCATGAATACTATGATAATGATAATGAAATATTAACCTCGACGACTCCATGAATACTATGATAATGATAATGAAATATTAACCTGGACGACTCCATGAATACTATGATAATGACAATGAAATATTAACCTGGACGACTCCATGAATACTATGATAATGATAATGAAATATTAACCTGGACGACTCCATGAATACTATGATAATGATAATGAAATATTAACCTCGACGACTCCATGAATACTATGACAATGACAATGAAATATTAACCTGGACGACTCCATGAATACTATGATAATGACAATGAAATATTAACCTGGACGACTCCATGAATACTATGATAATGATAATGAAATATTAACATCGACGACGCCATACGATAAAGATATTGATGGCACGGAAATGACTTGTCGAAGATATACTACATTGCCAGGTCGAAGACAAAGCATTTATATTGAGTCAATATTAAGGATTTGGCGATGGAAATTTTGGTGGAATATCAGTTGATATAATTAAGTTCTTGAAGTAGGCCTACACTTACTCCAGCACAATTTCTGTTCACCAAATTTGATTTACTGTTCGGAATTGAATTCCGTGTCTACTTTATGGAAAATTGTCACTCCAAAACCTCCTTACAAGAGCAAGGAGCATCAAAAGCCCAATCTCAAGTTCGGTGAAAGAGTGCTGACGATACAAAACGTTTTCCTACAACTTATCAGACCTGTATCTGTTTCGTCATCATTATCTCTTACCTCGAGGACTGGAGCCTTGTTTCGTTCTTTTCTCATTCTCATACTTTGAATGATCTTTAAGCATTCATATATGTATAGCAGGACCCTTTGGTCATGTCATCTGCTCTACAATAAAGGACAAACACATTATTAACAGGGGCACACACTCAGCCGCAATAAAAAGATGATAAAATTCCACTTCTTGCTGGAAATCCGTTAGATTCGTAGCAGCAAACGATAGCATTTGAGCCATAGTGAAGAACTGATATTGTCCTTTTTGTCGCTTAAGGGGAGAGGATGGTATTTTTTTTTAACTTTTTTCCTATTTGATGTAAAATATTAATTTTTTTGTATGTAGAGAGCTCATAGCTGTGACAACTCAACCAAATAAAATTATTTTGAAAAAAAAATACTTGGGGGCCCAAATATGAAAAAAATATACCCAATGCAAGATTGTACTAAAACCGATATATCTAAACCGTTTTTAAAGATAAATTCAAACAGATTTTTGCAATGTATTTGCAAAAGCATGTTCTACAAATTGTCTGTAACAGAATTTTGATATTAGTTGCTACGTTTGTAAAATAATCAATTAAAATTTAATAATTTTCTGATTTCCTTTCTTACAAACAAACGGACGTGTTTTTAAAATGAAATCAATTAACAAAATTCTGTTGCAGATAAAAGTTTCCTAATAGTCTAAAGAATGTGTGTTCTAAATTTCATGTATATATCTTTAATAGTTCAGAAATTATATCCATTTTTGTCTGGCAATGTAGCAAAAAAATGAAGTTACTGGAAACCGATAAAAGTGGGGGAGTGATTTAAAAATCCACAGCGTAGGAAGTTTAAAAATGACGTCTCAAGAGCCGATAAGGGCACAAATACCCAGAAAAGTTATGCTATGCATTCCACACATATCACAGAGTATTTTAAAGATTTTTTTTTTTTAATTTACTCATTTTTCACTAAAAATTACCATCCTCTCCCCTTAACATATGCCCTGCAACTGCTCTGAAAAATCACATTTCCACCACTTCAGTTCGTGCGGTGGAGATTTCAAAGACAAAAAGAAGCTGGGTTTATGCGAACGCTTACCTTCAAACTTCGTGCGTTCTGATCTTCTAATTTATATTTATGAAAAATTGCGCAGTCAGCCGGAACCATCTCGTATATTGAACACTTCTGGTACGGTGTTAATGTAATGGCTTGACTGGCGAGTAGCCAAGATACTCCTCGTATAATCGGGCAACTGTTGGATAAGACTCCAACTTGGCATGAAGGAAGTTCAGTACACTTGTTCTTGTTTGTTTTATTCCTCTGTTTCACGACACTTCTTAAAGCTTCGGGAAGACGAGAGGGTAACGGGCGACATTTGATTATGGCCGGAGAAAATAGTGTAAACTGCTATGGAGTCGTTGGCGAGCAATTTCCACAGGATTGTCAATGACGACAAAACTCAGAATTAATCGAAGTTGCAGTAAAGTTTATATCAGCGTAACACTTCGCCTACTAGTTGACGTACTTAATACATATAGTACGTAACTGTCAAATAATTGGAAATATTATTTGATGCACTATTAGGCCTATGTAGGCGGCTGAATTATGCTCATGTTTATACGCTGACGAGTTTTGACATCGCTCTCATTTCTCTCGCCATAATTCTCCACAGTTTATAAACACGTAAACATAGAAATGCCTGACTTCAATTCTGACTTCTGAACATTTGATTACGTATAATATACAAACCGAGACAGCCTCTGTAACTAAACATGATTACAAGTAAGTATATTTAGTTGATTTTGTAACCATTACTACGAGATGCACAGGAACATTCAAAAGTCATTTCCAGGCTTCGAGACTTCGGACCCGATAGAGCAGTTCAGTGGGAAATCCGCATAACGGCGTACTGAGTACAGTGGTAAAGTGTACAGTGGGTGGGGGTACTGTAGAATAAATACCAACAAATACGCAAAGGAAAACGCTCTGGATTTGAAGGTTTTGACGAATCATTTGGTTTTCATACAAACCTATTTTCAAATTGTGTCTGAAACTATTACACGGTTAGAGAAGTCAGAGCAAGAGATGTCGGAAGCCCTCAAATTAGTTGAGAAAATAATGCAGAGAATTAATGAGACACCAAGTACACAGGTTACTGACCGTCTAAAACAGAAGTGAAAATCAATTTTAGGTAAAAATAACGGATATGGAACATTGTGCAAATTAGTGGACATAGAGTCACCCGAGAATAAAGGACTGTTTCTTAGAGACTGCAATGATGTTAGGTTTTTTCGTTTTGCTCCTATCACGTCATGCGACGTAGAGCGCAGCTTTCTACAGTACAAACTTTGGCAGATAACCGAAAAAGATTTACGTTTGAGACACTGAGAATGTATCTCGTAGTACATTGCAATTCAGTACTGTAACTGCACTTCCTAAAGACGACCAATAGGATAAATGAAAAAATTAAAATTGCTACATGCTTATTTCCACCATTAACACTGTGTATAATTAAACACAAATGCTTATAAAAGACAGGAGAATAAATGCTTTTCACATTCTTTTGACATTGTCATTGTGTAATGTACATTTACTTTCAGAATGTACATATTGGTGTTTCCCCATATTACCGTACTCTAAATAGCAACGTTGTTACCTCAACACATCTCTATCTACCTGCAGCGAGTCAACAACCTATAGTGCATGCACAGTTAACTTATTGTATCGGGTCCAAAGTCTCGAAGTCTGGTCATTTCGAATTTTGAAGTTGTATACTCGTAAGTACTGGCTCATGAGTACATTATTTACGAGTGCCGTAGTACGGGATGTGCCTCTCGGGCGAAAGGTCGAACATCAGCCGGTAAAATGCTGCCTACAACGGCGGAAGTAGAAATGGATTATGAAATTTACCTTACAGTAGAAGTTGAAATCCTTGCGCTCTTACACATGCTTGATATCGCGAGAATATGTTGTCAATCGTCTAAGTTCATCAACTTAAATTATTCTTATTTAATGCTGCATATTAGCCTGGAGTTCCTCTAATATGTGGGGATTCATACGAAACACTTTGTCTTTTAAACTACCCCATAAATAAAGAAATTAAGAAATAGAGAAGGAATAGAAAAACGAAAAACGAAAAAAAAAGAAATAAAGAAATAAGAAATATAAGAAGAAAGGAAAAATGAAAAAGAAGAACTAAGGAAATCAGAAAATGAAGAAAGAAAGTAAAAGTGAAACAAGAAAAGAAGAAATAGAGTAATCAACAAAAAGGAGAAAGAACGAAAACACCAAATAAGAAAAGAATAAGCAGAGAAAGAGAAGAAGGGAATGCTAAAAATGAAAAGAAGAAACAGTGAAATCAGGGAATGCAGAAAGGAAGGAAAATTGGAAAAAAAAAATTGAGTAATAAATTAAGAAATTGAGAAGAAAGGAAACACCGAAAAAGAAAAGGAGACATAGGACAATCGAGATATGGACAAGGATTAGAAACAAAGAAAAAAAGGAGAAATACAGCAGTCAAGAAATCTAGAAAGAAAGGAAACACCGAAAAGAAAAGAAGAAAATCAAAAAACGGAGCAAGAAAGGAGAAATGATCCACGATGAAGATTGCGATGAAGATAATAACAAATAGGCCTACCACGAAAAGACTTGGTGAAGAATATGGTGAAGATAATAATGACAATGACCAATACTACGATTTGATGAAGCTTTTAAGTCGACAATGTCACCAAAACAAAAAACTGATGAGAAATATGATATGATGACAATGATCAACACTATGACTTGACGGAGATCATAACAAAGCTAATAATGACAAGACAACTATTTAATGCGATGATAAAGATAATTAAATAAGAACTTAGTGAAGGCTAGATAAAGTTGTTAACAATGACCACGACAACTACTTCATGAAGAGTATGAAGACATTTAAAATGACCACAATGATTTAATAATACTGACAATGATGACAACATTGGCCTAGACGACTTTCTGAAGAATATGACAAAAGTAATTGAACAATGACCACAACAACGACTCCATGAATAATATGATAATGATATAGATGACAATGGTCACGGAAACAACTTGACGAAGACCATGATGAATATAATGACAATTTAGTACGACGACAAAAATTTTATGGAAACTGTGATAAAGATACTGTAGACAATGACCACAAGATTTTGACTTCATGAAGACAGTGATACAGTTAATGATGACAATGATCAAAACAACGACATGATGGAGACTGCAATAAAGATAATGACCAAACTGATCAAGAAAAGACTTTTATGAAAATTGTGGCATGGTGAAATAATAACAATGGCCAAGACATGATAAACCTGATGATAAAAGTGAGCGATACAACGTCTTAATGAAGACTACAGTAAAGATAATGACGGCAATAATTACGACGACGACGACGATTTCATGAACGCTACGATAAAGATAACTATGATAATGTCGGTAATGGCTACCATAACGTCAATAATCGGGGTGAGGACAAACATACTATGATTATGACAACAACGGTAATAACAAGGATAACATTTATGACTTTAATACCGATGATGAAAGTAATGAAACTGACGACAGTGATGATAAAAATAACAAACGAGCTAACAGAAAGAACTGGGAACGACATTCATAACAATAAATAAACTGACGATGGCCATCACGACGACAAAGATGATTATGACAATGACAGGAACGATTTTCCCAAAGTAGAGTTAAAAAGTGTCACACCTGTGATTAAATCGGACGAACATTTGCTAGGCAATGCTCTGAAAAAAATGTTATTTCAATGTTATAACTAGAGGGCGGATGTGTGTGAGTTGTTCCTGAAGTTGAGTATGCATGAACCGTGTTGTTACTGCCCGCGCTGTATGCATGAACCGTGTTGTTACTGCCCGCGCTGTATGCATGAACCGTGTTGTTACTGCCCGCGCTGTATGCATGAACCGTGTTGTTACTGCCCGCGCTGTATGCATGAACCGTGTTGTTACTGCCCGCGCTGTATGCATGAACCGTGTTGTTACTGCTCGCGCTGAATGCATGAACCGTGTTGTTACTGCTCGCGCTGTATGCATGAACCGTGTTGTTACTGCTCGCGCTGTATGCATGAACCGTGTTGTTACTGCTCGCGCTGTATGCATGAACCGTGTTGTTACTGCTCGCGCTGTATGCATGAACCGTGTTGTTACTGCTCGCGCTGTATGCATGAACCGTGTTGTTACTGCTCGCGCTGTATGCATGAACCGTGTTGTTACTGCCCGCGCTGTATGCATGAACCGTGTTGTTACTGCTCGCGCTGTATGCATGAACCGTGTTGTTACTGCTCGCGCTGTATGCATGAACCGTGTTGTTACTGCCCGCGCTGTATGCATGAACCGTGTTGTTACTGCCCGCGCTGTATGCATGAACCGTGTTGTTACTGCTCGCGCTGTATGCATGAACCGTGTTGTTACTGCTCGCGCTGTATGCATGAACCGTGTTGTTACTGCTCGCGCTGTATGCATGAACCGTGTTGTTACTGCCCGCGCTGTATGCATGAACCGTGTTGTTACTGCTCGCGCTGTATGCATGAACCGTGTTGTTACTGCTCGCGCTGTATGCATGAACCGTGTTGTTACTGCTCGCGCTGTATGCATGAACCGTGTTGTTACTGCCCGCGCTGTATGCATGAACCGTGTTGTTACTGCTCGCGCTGTATGCATGAACCGTGTTGTTACTGCCCGCGCTGTATGCATGAACCGTGTTGTTACTGCTCGCGCTGTATGCATGAACCGTGTTGTTACTGCTCGCTCTGTATGCATGAACGGTGTTGTTACTGCCCGCGCTGTATGCATGAACGGTGTTGTTACTGCTCGCGCTGTATGCATGAACCGTGTTGTTACTGCCCGCGCTGTATGCATGAACCGTGTTGTTACTGCTCGCTCTGTATGCATGAACGGTGTTGTTACTGCTCGCGCTGTATGCATGAACCGTGTTGTTACTGCCCGCGCTGTATGCATGAACCGTGTTGTTACTGCTCGCGCTGTATGCATGAACCGTGTTGTTACTGCTCGCGCTGTATGCATGAACCGTGTTGTTACTGCCCGCGCTGTATGCATGAACCGTGTTGTTACTGCTCGCGCTGTATGCATGAACCGTGTTGTTACTGATCGCGCTGTATGCATGAACCGTGTTGTTACTGCCCGCGCTGTATGCATGAACCGTGTTGTTACTGCCCGCGCTGTATGCATGAACCGTGTTGTTACTGCTCGCGCTGTATGCATGAACCGTGTTGTTACTGCTCGCGCTGTATGCATGAACCGTGTTGTTACTGCCCGCTCTGTATGCATGAACCGTGTTGTTACTGCTCGCGCTGTATGCATGAACCGTGTTGTTACTGCTCGCGCTGTATGCATGAACCGTGTTGTTACTGATCGCGCTGTATGCATGAACCGTGTTGTTACTGCTCGCGCTGTATGCATGAACCGTGTTGTTACTGCTCGCGCTGTATGCATGAACCGTGTTGTTACTGATCGCGCTGTATGCATGAACCGTGTTGTTACTGCTCGCGCTGTATGCATGAACCGTGTTGTTACTGATCGCGCTGTATGCGTGAACCGTGTTGTTACTGATCGCGCTGTATGCGTGAACCGTGTTGTTACTGCTCGCGCTGTATGCATGAACCGTGTTGTTACTGATCGCGCTGTATGCGTGAACCGTGTTGTTACTGCTCGCGCTGTATGCATGAACCGTGTTGTTACTGCCCGCGCTGTATGCATGAACCGTGTTGTTACTGCCCGCGCTGTATGCATGAACCGTGTTGTTACTGCCCGCGCTGTATGCATGAACCGTGTTGTTACTGCTCGCGCTGTATGCATGAACCGTGTTGTTACTGCTCGCGCTGTATGCATGAACCGTGTTGTTACTGCTCGCGCTGTATGCATGAACCGTGTTGTTACTGCCCGCGCTGTATGCATGAACCGTGTTGTTACTGCTCGCGCTGTATGCATGAACCGTGTTGTTACTGCCCGCGCTGTATGCATGAACCGTGTTGTTACTGCTCGAGCTGTATGAATGAACCGTGTTGTTACTGCCCGCGCTGTATGCATGAACCGTGTTGTTACTGCCCGCGCTGTATGCATGAACCGTGTTGTTACTGCTCGCGCTGTATGCATGAACCGTGTTGTTACTGCTCGCGCTGTATGCATGAACCGTGTTGTTACTGCCCGCTCTGTATGCATGAACCGTGTTGTTACTGCTCGCGCTGTATACATGAACCGTGTTGTTACTGCTCGCGCTGTATGCATGAACCGTGTTGTTACTGCTCGCGCTGTATGCATGAACCGTGTTGTTACTGCTCGCGCTGTATGCATGAACCGTGTTGTTACTGCTCGCTCTGTATGCATGAACCGTGTTGTTACTGCTCGCGCTGTATGCATGAACCGTGTTGTTACTGCTCGCGCTGTATGCATGAACCGTGTTGTTACTGGTCGCGCTGTAGGCATGAACCGTGTTGTTACTGCTCGCGCTGTAGGCATGAACCGTGTTGTTACTGCTCGCGCTGTATGCATGAACCGTGTTGTTACTGCCCGCGCTGTATGCATGAACCGTGTTGTTACTGCCCGCGCTGTATGCATGAACCGTGTTGTTACTGCTCGCGCTGTATGCATGAACCGTGTTGTTACTGCTCGCGCTGTATGCATGAACCGTGTTGTTACTGCTCGCGCTGTATGCACGAACCGTGTTGTTACTGCTCGCGCTGTATGCACGAACCGTGTTGTTACTGCTCGCGCTGTATGCATGAACCGTGTTGTTACTGCTCGCGCTGTATGCATGAACCGTGTTGTTACTGCTCGCGCTGTATGCATGAACCGTGTTGTTACTGCTCGCGCTGTATGCATGAACCGTGTTGTTACTGCTCGCGCTGTATGCATGAACCGTGTTGTTACTGCTCGCGCTGTATGCATGAACCGTGTTGTTACTGCTCGCGCTGTATGCACGAACCGTGTTGTTACTGCTCGCTCTGTATGCACGAACCGTGTTGTTACTGCCCGCGCTGTATGCATGAACCGTGTTGTTACTGCCCGCGCTGTATGCAAGAACCGTGTTGTTACTGCTCGCTCTGTATGCATGAACCGTGTTGTTACTGCTCGCTCTGTGTTCATGAACCGTGTTGTTACTGCCCGCGCTGAATGCAGGGTTGTGTTCCTGTCTCGTGCGTCGCGTCGCATCGCATCTAACCTATTTCGTCTTCTAACCGCACACAGATCCGTCCTCTAGTTATAAGTTAAGCTCGAAATCGTTGCCTAAAGAACCAGAATGCATGTTAATGTATGTCGCTTCGTTTACAAACTCTTGATCTAACAAATGTGGGTGTCACTGAAGCTGATTCTTTTCTCCTCTGTGGAAACTGCCTCCAGTTAACATCTTGCTACCTTAGTAGATGTCCATGATCCAGATCGGTACTTGTTGTGAGAGATATTGACCCTGGCGCCAGGGGCTGAGTGTAGGCGCATTTAAACTAAATAACTGACAATGAGACAGGGGCATGAATATTCATTGGACTGCAACTGAAGTGATGGCTACTCTTTTCGGTGTCTATATTTAATTTATTTTATGCTCGACCATGCCGAAATGTAGTAATTATACACCTGGTAGCAGTCCTTTAATGCATGTCATTAAAGTACACCTATTCATTAAAGTTCAGGTTTTCGATTATTCTCGGATATGCAATCGAAAGACGAGGGAAACGTCACGGAGGCTGGAAATCCAATACTGTCGCAGAAGGTTATGTTCTATTACTATAATAATTAGCGTTAATTGTAAATAATATTCAAATAAATTCAATTTGTCATCTCGTTTTTCAATTCTAAATCAATTTCCAGGTTATACATTCGCTTGCGCTCGTTTCATAAACAAACATACTTGCATCTTAATTACTATCATTATAGGCTCGTTGCATAATTTACTATTATTATTAGAGTGCCACTCAGCGCGTTGCCAATAATAGGTACACACAGACGGCCCTACATACTACTGTAATGTCAATATACATATCATTATTAAATTGGTCACTAATTACTTGCGAAGTCATGCTGTACCCTACATTTCTTCAAGTATTATTGATAGAGGAATTTTAATTTTTACTTTATTGTATAAGAACTGTTTTCAGAACATGGAGGAAGAAGTATAAAGTGCATAAGATTTGCTGATGATATGGCGTTGTTCACAGAAGATGAGATGATATTAAGGTATTGCTACTGGAGCTAAATGACAGCTATAAGCAGTACGGAATGAAGTTAAAAGCAAACAAGACAAAGACCTTGGTTATCGGAAGAAAAATAAGGAAGCAAAACATACGAATTCGATGGCCCCACCTCACCCCTATGGACTTATTTTTGTGGGAAGGGACGTGAAACGTCTGTTGTACAAAACCCCATAGATACAGCAGAAAATCTTTGTACAAAACCGTCATTAGGTACGGCAAAAAAAGCTGGTTGCCGGTGCTATCGAAGATATTATTCGATAAACTTCTGGCATTTTTGAGAGTGTCAGACAGTTATTAACGCAGAAATCAATTGTGCATTCACATAAACGCAAGACAGTTTCAACTGCATCTATAATAGTACATTATGCAACGAGCCTATAATGGTAGTAATGAAGACGCGAGTATGTTTATGAAACGAGCGCAAGCGAGTGTCATAATTTTCATACAAGCGTCTTAATTACCATTATAGGCACGTTTCATACGACTTTTTATGCTCGACCATATTTCTAACTTGAAATTATTCATAAGTATTCATATTATTCTTATCTGACTGAGGAGCGGAAGTGACCTTGTGCAATCTCGTAAATTGTGAGATGTGCGCAAACGCGAAAGTATTGATTTTTTCCGAGGAACAAATGTCATTGACCTTGATATAATCTAGAGAGTAAAATAAACATTAATCTTGATATAACCTTGAAGTTGATTCAGATATTGAAAAACGAGATGACAAATTGAATTTATTTGAATATTATTTACAATTAACGCTAATTATTATAGTATGAGAACATAACCTTCTGCGACAGTATTGGATTTCCAACCTCCGTGACGTTTCGCCAGTTGTCTTTCGATTGCATATCCGAGAATAATAGATATTTGCGCTTTCATATTGCTACAGTGGTGTTTTCTGATTGGTGGAACACCTGAACTTTAATGAATAGGTGTACTTTAATGAGGTCCGTTAAAGGGCTGCTACCAGGTGTATAATTATTACATTTCGGCATGGTCGAGCATAAACAACGTTTTTTCTCACCACTTATAGGCTACATTGAGGCAAAGGCGTCAGAACACCATCTCTTAATTACATTATGAACTGGTATCGTCGAAATCACATGTGTGAGAGGATTTTAGCACATAAAAATATGTTTACTTCTACTTCCTCTGAAATGATATAAACAAACTTTTGTAACAGGCTGTGTACATTTAAAATAGGTCCACATGTTTTATTCCTTCAAAAGTTCCAATGAAATGGCAAATTGATTACTTGAAGGTATGTATGAGAAAAACACACAGGCTACGCACTTATGTCATCATAAGCCCATGTTGTTTCATCTCCGAAGCTTAAATTTGCGTGGAAGAAAAATGACTGCAAATTTTTCCAGAGACCTCTCATTCGGGGACATAGCTTTCTTATATTCCGCGAATGTGGGACACGGTCTTCAAGCTTGACTGCTCTTCTAAAGCAAGCTAAACATTTTATCGTCGCTAAATTTCAATAAATACGCAAACCTCTGTAGCCGCTAGGCTACCGCGGGCAATGGGAACATGATATAGCCTGTATCAAGTTGAAAAGTGTTGGGAACGTGTCCTCGGTCCATCTGGGTTAGATTTTCCTATCCACATGCACAACAAACTTCTTTAGGGATTTTGAGCAATTACATCGTTAAAACATATTTTTCCCATTTTGATTTCTTATATTCAATTATGTCTATAAACGTTCAATTTTTTCTAATTTTTACTTTTTTATTCAATACTGAGCATTCGCATATCATTCGAAGAAATTTGATTTCTTATGTTTGTATTTTATTTACATCGCTTTATTTAGGTCCTAAGCCTTTAATCATTGTTACAAAATTATATTTTCGTTTGTCTTATATTTACTGCCCGTTGTATTGTTCCATACATTCATTATTATCCCCCCCCCCCTCGTCATGTAATAAAATTTTTTAACTATTGATAAAATTCATAAAATAGTGCGATTCTCAAGAATCATATTCTTTCTTATGGAAATCTGTCACACCTTTGACCTTACTTTTCATAGTTTAATCCCTGTATAAATTCATTTTAACAGTTCTGCGACTCCAGTTGATATGTCTTAACCCGTGGCTGGAGAGCTGGTATTTTGTCACGAATCTGGTGAAGTAGGCTTTGAGAACCCCAGGCGTTTTTTTTTTCCAAAAGGGCAGGTAATTACGAGTATTAAAACGTAACAAATTAGGGGAGAGTTGGGTAGTTTCGGACATCGGGTAATATCGGACAGTGCGTTTCTTTCATCTACCACCAGATGGTAGTACCTGAATGACATGGTTACGTTTCTGTATGCGACATCACAGAAACGTAACCATGTCATTCAGGTACTATCATCGTGTGGTAGATGAAAGAAACTCACTGTCCGATATTATCCGATGTCCGATATTACCCAACTATCCCCTAACTTTGTAGTACTCTTAAGGTTCATTAAACAGATAGTGAAGTGATATGAAAAAATTATGTAAATATATAGGTCCTAATTTTATTTTGATTATATACTACATACAAAAGTTGAAAATGTCACTTTATACAAAATAACTAATGATACGAAAAAAATAATCGTCACTTCTAAGAATTATTCAAACAAATCTTTCTACATAATACAAATTCGCACAACATTTGAACGGAGACAGTTTTTTTTTTTTTTTAAGAATATATCGCCTGGTCATAAAAGTTACGTATCTGGTGAACCACTAACCGTACAAGATCAGAAATAACTGGAAGAAAATGCGTCGTACAATCCGACCGCTCACTAGGCCCGTTACTAACAGACTGTCCGAAAGGTACTTGAGTGATGGTCACCCCTACTCATTCCACACTGAGAAGTGGCGGTTTGTAATTTCCTCGGAGTTCGGCAAACCCCACCTCACCATTTACGGGTTAAATGCCGTTTCACACACAACTTAGCGGCGCTTCCGAGTAGCGCTGTTTTGTGGATCAAATGCGCCACAGATTATCACGGCTTATTAACGTTTTGTCTGAATATGATTATAGTCTTAATGGGCTGCTCGTATAGAGGTCCAGGGGCCCAAGATTCTAGTGCATAAAACAACAATGACATTTTATAAAATTATAGACGCTTTTGTACTTTCTTCATTGTCTCATTCATTTGTTTCGTTTACATTCCTTATCTTCCGCTTCGTCATGTGATACACAATATAAAGTGTACATATTGGTAATATCACATTTGAAGAGTCCACTGCAAGAATAATGGATGTCACTTTCTTGTCGAAAATGAACCAAGACTGTCAATGCATAGCTTAAGACATATAGAATGTACATAAAGAGTTATATGGCATTAACACTGATAGTCATTGTCCAGTAATGATCGGAAAATCACAGTTAAGCTTTGAGCGCTAAGCATTTCAAACTTTCAATTGCTTCTCCTGCAAAATGTATTCCAAATGACATCCAGCATTCTTGCAGTGGACTCTTCAATTGTAAAATAATGCGATTATGAAGAATTAAATGTGTTATTACTGAATATTGTCAACAATACAGCGATATCTAGAGTTAATTAACTAGGTAACTCTTAAATGCCGTTTCAGACACAACTTAGCAGCGCTTCCGAGTAGCGCTGCTTTGTAGATCAAATGCATCACCGATTATCACGGCTTATGAATTATTTAATGTCTTGGTGTGAATAACTACTATGTTTGCAGCGTTGCTGGGCTGCTGGTGTAGAGGATCGGCAACCAGACGTGACCAGCTGTGTTGAGGCATTCACATGTGTATTAGCCTAGTCGTAATGCTGAGAGGTGGCGTGTGGGAGGGATCTAAATTAGAAATAACAGTTCCTGAAGGCAAATAGGAAGCGGCAAGACCAAAAGTGGGATGAAGGGATGATGTCAATCAGGGTTGTAATTGGTGAGGGAACTGGATTAGACGGTGTACCAATATTTCGAAGGCTCAGGGTTCATACAGATTTATAAAACCATAATGAGGAAGATTAATTAATGATGTAACTATGAGAAAATGAGTTTCTTTCTTTCCCTTTATTTAACCTCTCCCTTGCAGGTGCATTTACACGACCCACGCCACCCGGGCCTTACAGGGCCGCGACCTGTTGGGAAAGGAATTACTATGGATCACATACATACTTTTTTGACCACACAAGGACATGGAGGGCCTCCCCGGATGAGGGATCAGCTCAATGCCGGGGCCACCTCCGATACAACACAAACATTTAAGACATTCCACAGCATTCACTCACACATATGAAAGGATTAAGGGAAGGATCGCCGTCCATGGCCGGACTTTCAAGAGGTGCAATCCCGACATTTGCCTGGAAATAACTGAGGAAACCATGAAAAACCTCAGTTAGGATTGCCGGTCCCTGGGATCGAACCCCGGACCTCCCGAATGCAAGGCCAGCCCTCTACCAGCCCGGTCGGTGGAAATGAGTTTAAGGGGGTAAATGTCATCGGAAGTGAGAACAGTAGGTTATCACTGCTTGGAATCGAATACCCAACCGTCTGGTGCATGTCAGACGCCAGCCTGTGACCTCTGAATCCAATCCAGGCTAGGAAGTGCCAGCGGACGAGAGCAGAAGTTGATGATTCGGTGAAAGGTGGCAAGGAGTAGCAGGAGGGCCGCTCCCCGTAACCGGCCCGGCGGCTCCCGTAGGGCATCGCGCCACTGCGATGGGGGAGGGGGGGGGGAGCGGCTGGCTCCTTTGTTTCACAGGCACGCAACCAGTGATACAGCACTGGTTTCCATGGAAATTGTAATGTTTATTTAATTAACGTTTCTTTACAACTAGTGAGTCCTGTGTTAAGTATGTGCAATATTTTCTATACTTACTTACTTGACGGACACTGGAAAGTTTTCTTTTCTAAATCGTACTATCAGGGACTGGAATGCTTTACCTACAGACTTTACCAACAACCATAAAGTATTTAAAAATAGGCTTAAGGACTTTACTAATAGACGATAATTATACACAGTATTTAAAGGGTGTAATTGATATTTTGTCATTGAAGTGTTGTATCAGTGAAGAATTATGTTGTGTCAGTGAAGTGTGTTGTGTCAGTGAAGTGTGTTGAGTAAGTGAAACGTGTTCCTGTCAGTGAAGCTTTATAGTTTATAGTGGCAGTGCAAAGTATTTGAACAGTGAAATGTTTTTGAAGTGTTAGTGAAATCAGGATAGAATCAGTGAACTGTGTCGTAGTTCCAGTGCAGTGAGTGAGTTGACAGCGAAATGAGTGTAATGTGGAAAGGTACTTGTGCAGATATGAACATATCATACTCGTGGGTTTTAGTTCGAACATAGGTTTAAGGTACAAATTAGATTTACTTTAAATGTTATTTTAACTGATCGTGCTTCATTTAATTTAGGATGTTCCCTGTTATTATTATTATTAATTGTTAGTATTAATGATTAGTATTATTATTAATTGTATTTTTATTAATTGTGTTTATTATTGTCATTATTGAGTGTAATTAGTTACCACTGCCACCGGGTATATACCCATTGCAGTGTGAATACATACTTACATACATACATACATACATACATACATACGTACGTACGTACGTACGTACATACATACATACATACATACATACATGTAACTAATTATTGTAATATTTTATGTAAAGCATGTAGTATTACTCCAATGTAATGGAGCATGCTGATATACAAAAAAAAATACATACATACATACATACATACATACATACATACATACTGGCTTTTAAAGAACCCAAAGGTTCATTGCCACACTCACATAAGCATGCCATTGGTCCCTATCCTGAGCAAGATTAATCCAGTCCCTACCATTATATCCCATCTCCCTCTAATCCATTTTAATATTATCTTCTCATCTACGTCTCGGCCTCCCCAAAAGTATTTTTTCCTCCGGCCTCCCAACTAACACTCTATATGCATTTCTGAATTCACCCATACGTGCTACATACCCTGTCTATCTCAAACGTCTGGATTTAATGTTCATAATTATGTCAGGTGAAGAATACAATGCGTGCAGTTCTGCGTTGTGTAACTTTCTCCATTCTCCTGTAACTTCATCCCTCTTCGCCCCAAATATTTTCCTATGCACCTTATTGTGGGACAGCCTTAATCTCTGTTCCTTTCTCAAAGTGGGAGTGCAAGTTTCACAACGTGATATATGTAAAAGAAAATGACGTGTTAAACACAAAAGATAGCATCCAGTGACAGTTTACGTTTTCCTTATACTTCGTCCAATGAGAAATTGCTTTTTATTTCTATCCTAATACGGTTCATTTATAGTCTCTGGACTGAATATCTTTTCGGGCAATATTCATAGACATTCTTAGCGCGGGCTTCCGGTGGATGATCAGCGAACTAACGTTTTTCGTATTCATAAACCAGTGTTAGCGATATGATATGAATCCTGTACAAGTAATCAGTCGATAGCCGGGGCTAGTTTAGCACGCTCGTAGCGCGGGCTAGCGAAATGTCTATGCATAGCACCCATAGCGACTAATTCATAAAATTAAATACTATTTAACTACACCGAGAGGAAAAAAATACTCACTTTAAAATTAAATAGATTTTTAAAAATAAAATCCAATGTCTAGTAATAATATTATAAAGAAAGTTCTTACGGAATGCACAAAACCTATAGTCAGAAAAGAATACTAAGTTTTCTAAATACCAAAATCTTTGCGTAGTGTATTGTTGTTGGTGGAAACAATCGTAGTATAGACGTCACAGCTATAAAGAGAAACAAACAAACAAACAGTCGAAATAATTGATCCTACGATCAGATTTGAAAACTCAGCCACTCAACCATCTGAAGTGAATGAAGAGAAAAAGGAAATTTACGAGCCCCGCATTCCGCTCTTATCAGTCAAGTACAACACTGAAACAATCACAGTTACCGGTCTCTTCTTCGGAGTGAGAGGCACCATTCCGAAAACCTTTGTAAAGTGGAGGGAAGAATACAAGCTGAAGAGAGAACTTCAAGATACTATCGTTATCACAATAATAAAATTTTCTGTAGCGATATTTTGCCAGCATCTTTATGGAGAACACTCAATTTAAATTGTACTAGGTTTCTTTTTTCTTACGTCTTATTATTATAATTTTTTTGTTTGTATAATTTTTCATTTTAAATTTTATTGTAACCTATTCTGTGTCGCAAGGCAAACCCAAAATATTGGGTCGGACTAATAAACAAATATTCTCCTGGAAGAAGAACGAACCCATTACGCTACGGCCGTCGGAACTATTTATTGTGCTAACCCTCTTAGCTAGGCGCATTCTCAAACACACCAGCAGACTAAGACTAACAAGGTTCCGTGTAGGCAACCCCACATGTCACTAAGCCATGCATTGGCAGCCAGAGGTCGGGGAATGCCACGGAATGAGAACGGAGTCCACGGAACGATAAAAACCTCAGCTGCTGTCTTATCTGCCTGACAGGGATCACTCGAACTCAGGTCGCTTGCGTGACAGTCATGAGGTCTAACTAACCTTTCCTTCCCTTCCGGAGGAAACTATACTTTGGACTTTTTGTTAGAAAAATAAATTGGCTCCGAGTGTCTTGTCAGGTCCTCTTCATGCATGTCTTCGTCCAGACCTACGGGCGGCTGAGATGTGAAAGGGAGAAAAATCTACTTTCCGACGCTATAGTAATTGCGACTTACCAGCTAAGGGAACACGCCCCGAAACAAAAGAACCGCTTCCTTACGGTGTAGGTGGCACTACAAACGCCACCGATAGAAAGTCATGGTCCTCCAAGTTGGGTGGTTGAGCACAGAGCCAGCAACCGTCTGGGATAAAGTAAAATTGTAATTTTTGCCATAAGATTTGGTAGTAGGTCTATTTGTAATCTAGTAGTCCTACAATCTCGGTAATCCAAGGTCGTGAGTACTTACCTCTGATTTTGGAGTAACTCGGATTATGTATGTATATATTCACACTGCAATGGGTATATACCAGGTGGCAGTGGTAACTAATTACACTCAATAAAGACAATAATAAACACAATTAATAATAATACTAATAATTAATATTAACAATAATAAATAATAATAATAATAATAATAATAATAATAATAATAATAATAATAATAATAATAATAATAATAATAATAATAATAATAACAGGGAACATCCTAAATTAAACGAAGCACGATCACTTAAAATAACATTTAAAGTAAATCTAATTTGTACCTTAAACTTATGTTCGAACTAAAACCCACGAGTATGATATGTTCATATCTGCACAAGTACTTTTCAACACTACACTCATTTCGGTGTCAACTCACTCACTGCACAGGAACTACGACACATTTCACTGATTCTATCCTGATTTCACTAACACTTCAAAAACATTTCACTGTTCAAATTCTTTGCACTGCCACTATAAACTATAAAGCTTCACTGACAGGAACACGTTTCACCTACTCAACACACTTCACTGACACAACATAATTCTTCAGTGATAGAACACTTCAATAACAACATATCATTTACACCCTTTAAATACTGTGTATAATTATCGTCTATTAGTAAGGTCCTTAAGCCTATTTTTAAATACATTTTTGGTTGTTGGTAAAGCCTTTAATAAGTCTGCAGGTAAAGCATTCCAGTCCCTGATAGTACGATTGAGAAAAGAAAACTTTCCAGTGTCCGTCCTCTGCCTTCTTTCCCTCAATTTATATGAGTGGTCGTTCCTTGAAGAGTAATTTGGCGGCTGCAACCTATTTTTTATTTCTCTCCAGGCAGGCTCACCTCTGTATGTTTTGAACATTGCGCATAATCGAATTCGCGTTATACGGAGAGTCATACGAAAAAAAAAAACGTAAATAGGAAATAAAAGGAATAACAACTTAAACTAAGGGTATTTTGTATAGTAATATGACTCAGATTGATTTTTTTAGCTAGAAAGAAAGAACGATGTTGACGTTACTTTTTGAACAAATCCTTAAGCGATTTCTGCTTTACATTTTACATCATTTTTCCACGGAAGTGTCACGCAATTGCTCGAATAACAGAGTGCCTCCTACTGTTGTGGTAGAGACTCGAACTCTGGCGGAGAGAATCCACATTAAGGCTACAGGCATGCAACTGATTTAAGTGGCTCGGATGTGACGTAGCCTAGGATTTCCAAGGCTCGGAATAGCGAGTTTCTACACGTAGCTGCGCCTTCAAAATCCGCTATGTGCATTTAAACAGGAGAAATACAACATTATCATTTTTAATTCCCTTGATTTTCAAATTTACTTTCGATATAATTTCATCATTTTTCATGCCATTTTATTTTATTATTTATTTATTTGTGTTTAGTCAACTGTCCGAAGACAGGTCTGAACCTCACAAGTGATACCAAGAAGGCACCACTTACGAGGCAACTAGGTCAGGAGATAATGAGGTGATGTGGCCAGTTCCTTTCACCCTCCATTGCATACATCACCGTCTAGCTACATATTACACTAATCAGACTTCAGACGCATACAAACAATTTTATTGTTCTTCCTCTGACACATATGGTCAAGTGAGATGTACTGCCTGACAATAGGTGTACAGTTACGGGATTAAAATTTGAAACGAGTCTTGATGGGAGTCCACCTGTATGTAGGTAACAATTTCAGACGACTGTCCACAAGTAGCATGTATACACGGGCTCTTGTTTACTGCACATGCGCAGTGTGTTGTAAGCGAAACTTATACAATAAGGGAGCTCCTAATTTTATTTCCGTATCTGTACGTATCAGCCAGAATTCAATCAGGTTATTTATCATGTAAAGATTGAAATTACACTGAAAGTAGCTTTGAAAATCAAGGGAAGTAAAGTGATAATGTTTTTTCTCTCTCCTGAAAAATGTGTTTAAATGCACATACTAGCGGGTTTTGGAGACACAGAGATCTATAATACTTGTTTCAAATTAAAAAAAAAATCAAATCCACTACTGTTAATAATGAAATTGAATTAAATATTCCAGTTAAGGAAATGGTTGGAAGTAAATCCCGAAAAGACAAAGTATATGATTATGTCTCGTGACCAGAATATTGTACGAAATGGAATTAAAAAATTGGAGATTTATCCTTCGAAGATGTGGAAAAATTCAAATATCTTGGAGCAACAGTAACAAATATAAATGACACTCGGGAGGAAATTAAACGCAGAATGCGTGTTATTATTCGGTTGAGAAGCTTTTGTGATCTAATTTTCTGTCAAAAAATCTGAACGTTAGAATTTATAAAACAGTTATATTACCGGTTGTTCTGTATGATTGTGAAACTGGGACTCTCACTTTGAGAGAGGAACATACGTTAAGTGTGTTTGAGAATAAGGTGCTTAGGAAAATATTTGGGGCTAAGAGGGATGAAGTTACAGGATAATGGAGAAAGTTACACAACACAGAGATGCACGCATTGTATACTTCACCTGACATAATTAGGAACATAAAGTCCACACGTTTGAGATGGGCAGGACATGTAGCACATATGGGCGAATCCAGAAATGCATATAGAGTGTTAGTTGAGAGGCCGGAGAGAAAAAGACCTTTGAGGAGACCGAGACGTAGATGGGAAGATAATATTAAAATGGATTTGAGGGAGGTGGGATTTGATGGTAGAGACTGGATTAATCTTGCTCAGGATAGGGACCAATGGTGGGCTTATGTGAGGGCGGCAATGAACCTCCGGGTTCCTTAAAAGCCAGTAAGTAAGTAAGTTAAGGAAATGTGTAGAACAAGTAAAAGCTGAATACCGTACGACTTGAAGGTAGGAACGTATGTAATAATAATAATAAGAAGAACAAGAACTGCGTTAGCTTAGTTGAGTCCAGCCTTGTCTCCCCTCTCCCTCTCTCTTGCCCTCTCTGTCGACTTATTTTGACCTGGATGATAGCACATCGTGTAGATACATCTACGATGAGGACAGCGCATTCCTAGCGGGTGTTATACTTACGACCGGCTTGTGAATATTGCGATCTGAATCGCGGCGGCACGTGCAGACGTAGATGGGTGAGCGATTGCTGTTGGTATTGGCGGACCCCGCCAGCCGTTCTCTCTGGAAGAAGCGATAACAGCGGCCGGGAATAATGCTCGGCACCATTACGAGGCCCGCGGGACATGTGTGGCTCGAGAATTACATTTCTGTGACCCTCGAAACCTACAAAATTTCCGTTCAACAAAGCCAGTGAGATGAATTCAAGAGTTGGATACTTTGTACTGGATGTGTTGCATTCCCATGCTCTGTTCAGCGGAAGAATCAAGTGATGTAAACCATAAAACACCGACAGATCCGTTCACATGGCAACAGAGTCACTGCCAGTTCAGAGATCTGGTGCATGTGTTTACACCACTTTATTCTTTCACTAGCCGTACCCGTGCGCTCCGCTGCACCCGTTAGAAATAAATATAAAGTAACTATATAATTAAAATAGGACATTTGATCCAGGGAACATTCGTGTTTGATAGAAGGATAAATCGTTTATTATGTTACTTAATTTAAATTGTATTTGCATAATTAAAATGCGATCATTTTGATCCAGAGACCACTCATTTGGTCATAAAAATTAGTTTAGGAAATACAGGAAACGAATATACAGAATAGCCTATCAAGTTTTCTGTGCATAAGAATCTATTTTAATCTTACCTGTCCTCGATTCACTCAGAAGTTACTGTAATAACATTATAGCATTATGTCCATCTAGAGAAACTACACTTTCCAATGGTGAATTAATAATTAATTATACAAATCGGTTAATTTAGCTTCCGATATTACTTCATAGAAACGCAGAAACATTATCTGTAGGCTATCTTTCATAGCTTTCGATTGTTGCTGTCCAAGGTCCCTTATAGACGAAGTCATTTGTTTTTTAATTCATTACACGGCCTTAGATGGCAGTTATTTTAATTTTAAAAATCATTTTTCTCATTAAATATCAGTCCTATCAAAATTTTTCAAGGAATAAAACTTATCGCAAATTTAATTTTAAAGAAACTTTTGTTATGTAACATTTTTCACAAAAATCAATAATAAGCGAGATATTTCGATTTATTTAATTCAGGCCCCCTTATAACCCCCCTTTTAAATAATGTAATTTGAATGCCATATAGCCTAAAATCTAAGTTACAACGAACTTAATTTATATTCCAATTTTCATCGAAATCCGTTCAGCCATTATCGCGTGAAAAGTTAACAAACATACAGACAGACAGACAGACATTCAAACAAAAATTTCAAAAAAGCGATTTTCCGTTTCAGGGTGGTTAATTATATATGTTAGTACCAATTATTTTTGGAAAATCGAAAATTACCAGAAAAATTTCGGCTACAGATTTATTATTAATATAGGTTGGATAAACTTTTAGAGATCACTAAGTTTTTTTTATGGTAAAGGCCTTAACTTTGCCGTTGTTCGCCTCAATTCTACAGCGGGTTCAGAGATGTCCTAGTGCTGAGAAACGTAGTTCAACAGAGACTATCTAGAATGCGCCACAGGCGGTAGATTTACGGTTTCATCCATAATAAATGATGGTGATAATTAGACTTCGTGGAATTGCCACGAGAATCGTAAGGTTTACTACGCACGCAATATAGACTGTATGAGAAGGGGGCGTGCAACGGATAGAGTATGCTTCTAATGTAAACACTGAGCAGTATACTGCGGTTACAATAAAACCTGTATCCTGCATTCAAGAAATATAATGAATGATCATTGAAGTAGGAAATGTCTAAACATGTAAATACACAATTATTTTGTAGTGAGATATATTAACTCTTAAAATTTAATGTAAGATACATCATCCTTGAATATGTGCATAGCAGTGAAGAGTTTTGTACATTTTGATCGACTGCAAAGTGAACCTCCTCCGAATGGTCACTCAAACATTTGTTATATTGGGAAAATGTACGTTCAACATCACACGATGTAATAGGTGCATTTTTTAAAGAACAGAAAGTCACTACTTTTTAGTACACTAACTTCAGATGTCTTATCGTGACCTGATAGTACATCATTTATAATACAAAGTTGTGAATAGGTATAATTTTTAGCAATAATGTTTCTCAACTTACATTTCACTTTTTCTGAAATTAGTGAATTGTTATTTTGGATAACGGTTTGTGATACTTTATCCACTATATTAAGGGCTTCTGAGAGTTGTAGTTTAGACGATTCTAACAGGGTGATGCTTTTGGACACGATTTTAAAATTAGAACCAATGGACAGAATATCTTCCAATAGCTGTTCAGAAGGCAATGATTTTACAGCTGCAACAGCGGAACTGTCTGTGCTATTCAATGCATCAATTAGTTCCATTATTTTGCCGTAAAATTCTGCATAATAATTGACAGCATCCAACCACGTTTTCCAACGGGTCAAGACTGGCTGCGGGGGTAAGGGTATTCCAGGGGCAATTATTTGGAACAGCAAAACTTTCATTGTAGTATGTTTGATTGAATTCTTGTCTGCACTGAACAAATGTTAAGCTTTGACTATTCCAACCACAGTAATACAAAAACAAGTGCTTACATAGGTATACATTAGCTGTAGCTGCTCTATCTATTTGGACCGGTCACATCTCGTAACATGAACTGCTTATACTACGAGACCGGGCGGTCGTTCAACTCCTCTATACTACCGTACATCGGCAACCTGATTGCATGCTGCGTGTGGCAATTCAACGAAGTCTAGTGATAATGAAGACTTGTTGGGATGTCATAGGGGGACAGGAGTATCTGAAGAAAATCCCTTTTGTTTGGACCACGAGTTTGGCCGACACAAGTTAAAAATTCAGGGTGGCTTGACCGGAATTCGAACTCGGTCCCCGTGACTTATGAGATAAAAGCGCCACCACTGAGCCTCCGTACCGATTAGAGGTAATTTATGATATGATATTTATTATTTGCAGTTCACAGAAAAAAAAAGTACATGGGCTACATATAATCATTGGAAAACTTACTTGACACACTTTATAATTTTACACATAGACATACAATTTTAATACACTAATACAATATCGCGGGATATCAGCCGAGTTAAGATTTTGGAATGCTCCAAGCTTTCGGCTGCTAACTCTGCAGCCGAAAGCTTTGATCATTCCAAAATCTTAACTCGGCTGATATCCCGCGGAATTGTATTAGCGAACCAACGCCGAGAAAGCCTCAAATCATACAAATTTTAATACAATTTATAAAATTAAATATTTAATTTAAGATGTTTCATCTTGCACTTGCGTCTAGTAGAGGTCATTACATAATGTATTTATAGAAAAATTGCTAAGAAAAATCGACGTAGGCCTAATAAAGAAAGCATATTGAAATGAATTAATCACTTCATGTAGCTGGCTGGTAATCATTTACGAATATAATAATGAAAAAGTCACTGAATTAGCCTATATAAATTTCAAAATAATTACGATGCGATTAATATTCTACAAATAAAAACAACGTGCAATTGTGATTTCATAAGTCTATATACTGTATGTTTACGTTTTATTGTAAGGCTAAGAACATTGCTGATTGTTAGGGTTGAGGTAGGATGGCCCACCTGTCATCATCGGATTCACGAATGCCATCCAAGCCACCTTTTAGACGTGAACAATGATGTTCGACAACTAATAGAGCCGCCATGACTCCTAAGGGCGTGGATGTCTCACTTTTCCGAAATTTCGGGATTTATTATTTCTTATTTGTCGCTCCTTTCCTTATCCTAAAGTTTTTACTAGCTTCTATGAAGCAAACTGATTTGCTTCTTAGTGAGTCAATGAGTTCCAAAAGGCAACAGTGGGGAAGGTGTGAATTTTTCGATGCGCCACTGTAAACGATTTGAATGTTGAACCCATTCTAGCTTTCAGCTGAAAGAACAAAGATTGACAAAAGTGACCTCTCTAAGTCAGTCAAGTGCATTTAGCCATTTGTAACGGTTCCAACGAGTAACTAGGCTACTGTAAGAACTGAAAGATGCCGGGTTTCTAACACAGCATAAGACATAAAACAGTGACAACATATAGGCCTATCATTGTAATATGATGATGATGATGATTATTATTATTATATTAATACAAGAGGGTGGAAGCGCATTATCTAGCGAAATTTATAAACTTGTACTTGCAATTTGGGAAAAGGAAATTGTACCAGAACAATGGAAGGAGTCCATAATCGTACCTATTTTTAAGAAGGGGGACAAGACTAACTGTAGTAACTTACGAGGAATATCACTTTTGTTGACATCGTATAAAATTTTGTCGAATATCCTTTTGAGAAGATTAACTCCATATATAGATGGAATTATTGGGGATCATCAGTGTGGTTTTAGGCGTAATAGATCGACTATCGACCAGATTTTTTGTATTAGACAGATAATGGAGAAAAAATGGGAGTATAAGGGTACAGTATAACAGTTATTCATAGATATCAAAAAGGCGTAGGACTCGGTTAAGAGAGAAGTTTTATATGATATTCTTATTGAATTTGGTATTCCCAAGAAACTAGTTCGATTAATTAAAATGTGTCTTAGTGAAACTTACAGCAGAGTCCGTATAGGCCATTTTCTATCTGATGCTTTTCCAATTCACTGCCGGCTGAAGCAAGGAGATGCACTATCACCTTTACTTTTTAACTTTGCTCTAGAATATGCCATTAGGAAAGTTCAGGATAACAGGCAGGGTTTGGAATTGAATGTGTTACATCAGCTTCTTGTCTATGCGGATGACGTGAATATGTTAGGAGAAAATCCATAAACGATTAGGGACAACACGGAAATTCTACTTGAAGCAAGTAAAGCGATAGGGTTGGAAGTAAATCCCGAAAATACTAAGTATATGATTATGTCTCGTGACCAGAATATTGTACGAAATGGAAATATAAAAATTGGAGAATTATCCTTCGAAGAGGTGGAAAAATTCAATTATCTTGGAGCAACAGTAACAAATATAAATGACACTCAGGAGGAAATTAAACGCAGAATAAATATGGGAAATGCCTGTTATTATTCGGTTGAGAAGCTTTTGTCATCTAGTCTGCTGTCAAAAAATCTGAAAGTTAGAATTTATAAAACAGTTATATTACCGGTTGTTCTATATGGTTGTGAAACTTGGACTCTCACTTTGAGAGAGGAACTGGGATTAAGGGTGTTTCAGAAAAAGGTTCTTAGGAAAATATTTGGGGCTAAGAGGGATGAAGTTACAGGAGAATGGAGAAAGTTACACAACGCAGAGCTGCACGCATTGTATTCTTCACCTGACATAATTAGGAACATAAAATTCAGAAGCTTGAGATGGGCAGGGCATGTAGCACGTATGGGCGAATCCAGAAAAGCATATAGAGTGTTTGTTAGTTGGGAGGCCGGCGGGAAAAAGACCTTTGGGGAGGCCGAGACGTAGATGGGAAGATAATATTAAAATGGATTTGAGGGAGGTGGGATATGATGGTAGAGACTGGATTAATCTTGCTCAGGATAGGGATCAATGGCGGGCTCATGTGAGGGCGGCAATGAACTTTCGGGTTCCTTAAATGCCAATAAGTAAGTAAGTAAGTAGGTATTATTATTATTATTATTATTATTATTATTATTATTATTATTATTATTATTATTATTAGCCTACCGATATTGCCTACCGCTGTATCAAGTTTTATTGTAATGATTATTTTATTTAATGTTCAATTACATGTATTTCTAGAGTAAATAATGTCAGTACATGCTATTAGTGACCTCATAGACATTATAATTATGTTAAATGTGCTAACTCTCTACCACACAATACGTTTGTACATGTGGTTTTATATAACCACCATATCTACCGATATATATATATTCCATTGTGTTCACATACCTGTGCATCTATTGTACACCATCTGAAGATGACCTACAGAAAGGTTCAAAATATTCGTGGAATGCTGTTATGTTCTTATGAGCTAATAGGTTTTAAGGCCCATTCACAATGAAAATTAAACATAACCGTAACATAAACACAGAAGTTTGCGCCCAGGCTACCAAATGGGATCATTCACAATGATTCACATAAGCATTGACATAAACATTACCGTAAGACGTTAACATGAAAGTTTGCAAACTCCAAACTTTCATGCTTATGCTTACGTGATTTGCAAAGAGAACACAATCGTGGAGCGCTGAAGTATATGACAGAATATGAGGAAATGGCGTCGTTGTTATGTTTCCATGGTTACCAAGTATGTTTGCTGTTATGTTTATGTTCCCATCGTGAATGATCTTGATTTTACCGTAACGTTTATATTTTTAAGTTAACGCTTACGTTATGTTTTGAACCTTCACCTCATCCTAATAACGATAAGTTGTTGACTAAAATATTATTTTTTTTCAAAATATTGATTCAACTTATCTGAAAGCTAAAATAATAAAATGAAATTGAAATTTAAAGAAATTAAGATTGCTCTTTATATACTTGTATATTTCCTTTCGACTTTAATTACATTGTGTCTTCGAACAGTACTGGAGTATCGCTTGCAAAAGATAGCCTACTTTACTTAGATACTTTGTTTATAACTGTTGCTATTTTAAGTCTTCTCACAGCGTTACCTGTAAGACTAACCCAATCCAAGAATGATTACGATGACGGCCAATTCGTGTGATGTGAGCAGTACCAAATTATTGTTCTGAGCAGTATATCCAAATATGGGGCTACCGTTATGGCACAAAGTTGTTCAGTGAACCTTCCTGTAACATTTCCTAGAGCGCCAACACTAGAAGGTGCGCGTTCCACATGTCTCCTCTATGTTTGCAGTCGTGGCTTCTCATCCGGGCGAGGTGATTGATTTTAAATGGCGATAAAACCCTTAGTTTGGGTTCTAGAGCTAGAAGGCCTTTATCGTTCATTCACAGCACATGAAAAATCCTGTGAACTAATAGAGAGCTTCAGGCAAAATTTGTCAGTCATTTTCCGTCAAAATCGAAGTCTGGACGTAGCATAATGGGTTCATAATACCGGCCTAAAAGTGTGAGACGTGGGATTTTCTTACACTCCACCCCTAATCCATATCACGCCACATCTCTCAATATTTCGTTACATCCCATAAGCTCTACTAATTACAAGAATAATTGTGACAAGTCTTGGTGTTATGTTATGTTATGTTTTTTATTTAACGACGCTCGCAACTGCAGAGGTTATATCAGCGTCGCCGGATGTGCCGGAATTTTGTCCCGCAGGAGTTCTTTTACATGCCAGTAAATCTACTGACATGAGCCTGTCGCATTTAAGCACACTTAAATGCCATCGACCTGGCCCGGGATCGAACCCGCAACCTTGGGCATAGAAGGCCAGCGCTATACCAACTTGCCAACCAGGTCGACTTCTTGGTGTTAATTTATCCAATTATGGTGTCTGGTTTATTTACTTTCATTTTTCTCTAGGTTTATATTAAAAGGTTCTAACTTACGTCACGGCAGGTTTTTACGTAGAATTACGTATGGGAAGAGCAACTTTTTAAACATTTTAAACTTCATAATACTGATATGTGTAGAACTTGTCTCAAAGGTTCGACTTGGGCGGTGAATTCCATCTGAAATATATATTATAGAATAGAAAGGGGAAAAAACTTCAAACGTGAAAATGTGGTCAAATTGAGTTATAAATGTACTCACGTTTTAAACGTGTATATTGCACAAGCAGTTGTGATATTTCATTGCGATGTGAAGTGGTATTTATCTGTAATGAAAACTTTAATATCAAAATACAGTATGTAAGTTTTGAAATGTGGAAGTATACTAATTATATGAACATACTTACGAGGACATGAGACGACCTTGTTGGACTGGATTCATCGACTAATGTGACGCGAGCGTTGTATTGTGGTCACGTAGAAAGCTTACGCGGAAGAATATTACGTTGTGGTGGGGTTTAAAAGTTATATAGGGGATTCCGGATTTGAATCAAATTTTCATTAAGAATACAGTTATCCCTTTGAATCTGTTTTGCAATATAATATTCCTCTGCAGAATTTATTAATTTTGTGTCTATTCCAGATTTTAGGATTTTTAAGGTTTTGTGGATCGGGCCTAATGCGTGTTATTTTAAATAGTTGTATAATATTACTAATCTTTACAGAGGGCCGAGCAGAAGCAGGTGGGGGAAATCGGGATGCGACGTAGGCAAACGGACGACAGTACCTGTGCGAAAATATGATTCAATATTGAAAGCTCTTTCGTCACTGGAAAATGCGAACATTTTTCTGGAATGTACTATACTCACTAACTCAGTACTGATTACTATATGCGGCCTTGGTTCTGTGAAGAGGACAGTTGGAACTTCATTAGTAGAAGGGGTGGGAGTGAAGTGCATTCAAAATCTCAGGGACAAAAAAAATTGAAGTAAAAATAAAATCATAAAATTTACTTAGTCTTACGTTAAAAAAGTGTAAAATTGTTAAAAAAAAAGGCATATACCTTCGACAGACGGCCCGTTTCAACGCTATGTCACGTCATCCTCAATGTCTCTTGAACCACTGGTGATCTTGACTCTATGATGTGCATTTGTCGATGGTAGGGGTTGGGGGTGTGTTGCTCCTATGATGGGGGTTGGCTGGATTAGCATACCACAACATATACTTAACACACAATTACAGTTCAATACCCACACACATTATTCGACGTCATAATACATCATAACACACAAACAGCCAACCCCCACCATAGGAACAACACACCCCCACCCCTACCATCGACAAATGCACATCATAGAGTCAAGATCACCAGTTGTTCAAGAGACACTGAAGATGACGTGACATAGCGTTGAAACGGGCCGTCTGTCGAAGGTATATGCCTTTTTTTTTTAACAATTTTACACTTTTTTAGCGTAAGACTAAGTAAATTTTATGGTTTTAACAAAGTGTTAACGAGAACTTAAATCAATGAAAAATAAAATGATGTCTCTGTATATTGCATGCTGGAATTCGAATCCGGGTTCGTTGGATTGATTGAATCGGACAACCATGTATTTAATGTATTTTTGTTTTGACATGTCATATTACAACAGGGTAGACCTACAGTACATGCTGCTTCACTTGAACTTCGAGGCGGATTGTAGAGATCAGTGGCGGTTCCTCGGGGGAGGGAAGGGAGGAACGTCCTCCTCACAATTTTTTTTTCTTTTGAAAGTAAATACCAAGTAAAATATGTGCCTTGAAATTCGAGGAAGATTCGATAATTTTTAAGGTCTCAGCTATAAGAAAACCTCGGTTGATCGAGTTTTAAACGACGCGAGCTCATGTGCCGCTAGAAAACTGTGAGGAAGATGCGAGATTGTTTGTGTGGAGGAAAGTCAATCCATTCCTCCTTTACTGCAGTTAACACACTTAGACAACAGCGCGCTAGCGGCCAGAGAAAGAAGCAGACACTTAAAGCAAGTAAATGAACTGATAGGGAGGAGATCCTCCTCTGAATCAGCGCATGGGCGGGAAATAGAAACCGACTGGCCGTGCAGCAAGCTCGCTACCGCTGCCATCTAACGATGCTGCATTCAACCAGACTATAACACCACTAGTAGGATGCACAATAAAAAACAGTTTTAACCCAAAGCTATGAAAGATACCATATAAGCACTATAAATAAATATTAAAGACAAATTATATGATTATGTCTCGTGACGGGAATATTGTACGAAATGGAAATATAAATATTGGAGATTTATCCTTCGAAGAGGTGGAAAAATTCAAATATCTTGGAGCAACAGTAACAAATATAAATGACACTCGGGAGGAAATTAAACGCAGAATAAATATGGGAAATGCGTGTTATTATTCGGTTGAGAAGCTCTTATCATCCAGTCTGCTGTCCAAAAATCTGAAAGTTAGAATTTATAAAACAGTTATATTACCGGTTCTTCTATATGGCTGTGAAACTTGGACTCTCACTCTGAGAGAGGAACATAGGTTAAGGGTGTTTGAGAATAAGGTGCTTAGGAAAATATTTGGGGCTAAGCGGGATGAAGTTACAGGAGAATGGAGAAAGTTACACAACACAGAACTGCACGCATTGTATTCTTCACCTGACATAATTAGGAACTTGAAATCCAGACGTTTGAGATGGGCAGGGCATGTAGCACGTATGGGCGAATCCAGAAATGCATATAGAGTGTTAGTTGGGAGACCGGAGGGAAAAAGACCTTTAGGGAGGCCGAGACGTAGATGGGAGGATAATATTAAAATGGATTTGAGGGAGGTGGGGTATGATGATAGAGACTGGCTTAATCTTGCACAGGATAGGGACCGATGGCGGGCTTATGTGAGGGCGGCAATGAACCTTCGGGTTCCTTAAAAGCCATTTGTAAGTATAAATAAATATTATCCATTGCACTTTATATAGGCTACTATTCATGGTTTGATGCTGGGTAACTTTCGGTGCTGGACCCCGGACTCATTTCACTGGAATTATCACATTCATATCATTCAGACGCTAAATAACCTAGATGTTGATACAGCGTCGTAAAATGACCCAATAAAATAAAAAAATTCATCTTTTGAATCTTTCAAGTATATCTGGAAGTTAAAGTTGGGTTTATAAAAAACAAAGAGGAAGTAGTTAGTTCTACGTTATTATCGCAGGTCTTTTGGCCCCTGAAATTCACTTCCATTCATTGTCTACTAGACAGGGCAACAGCCACAAGACCTGACATTCTTCAAAAGCATGTGATACTGATCTTGTGAAATGTACATGTGGCAACACACCACGTGGTTGGGTGCAGTGTTCTCGCTTTCCTCAGATTATTTCCCATTCCCATTCCCATTTCCGTAAAACGGTTCCGGTTACGTGTTAGTAGCTGGTCTCTTCCAACACGTGTGATGCTGTAGTGTGCGCGAGAAATGCTGCAGGTTGTGAATTTCCTTGTAATTGTTAATTTGTGCAATTATTCAATAATGAAGGGAAGAGAAAACATAATATATTTTGTAAAATTTAGGAAACTCAGTTTACAAGAACAGATTATTGCTATACAGAAGGGAATGCCAACCCCAACACTACCTGGTCTTAAATGTATGTATGTAGGCTAATTTGTATTATTATATGATATTCTTATTGAATTTGGTATTCCCAAGAAACTAGTTCGATTAATTAAAATGTGTCTCAGTGAAACATACAGCAGAGTCCGTATAGGCCAGTTTCTATCTGATGCTTTTCCAATTCACTGCGGGCTAAAGCAGGGAGATGCACTATCACCTTTACTTTTTAACTTCGCGCTAGAATATGCCATTAGGAAAGTTCAGGATAACAGGCAGGGTTTGGAATTGAACGGGTTACATCAGCTTCTTGTCTATGCGGATGACGTGAATATGTTAGGAGAAAATACACAAACGATTAGGGAAAACACGGAAATTTTACTTGAAGCAAGTAAAGCGATTGGTTTGGAAGTAAATACCGAAAAGACAAAGTATATGATTACGTCTCGTGACCAGAATATTGTACGAAATGGAAATATAAAAATTGGAAATTTATCCTTCGAAGAGGTGGAAAAATTCAAATATCTTGGAGCAACAGTAACAAATATAAATGACACTCGGAAGGAGATTAAAAGCAGAATAAATATGGGAAATGCGTGTTATTATTCGGTTGAGAAGCTCTTATCATCCAGTCTGCTGTCCAAAAATCTGAAAGTTAGAATTTATAAAACAGTTATATTACCGGCTCTTCTGTATGGTTGTGAAACTTGGACTCTCACTCTGAGAGAGGAACATAGTCTAAAGGTGTTTGAGAATAAGGTGCTTAGGAAAATATTTGGGGCTAAGCGGGATGAAGTTACAGGAGAATGGAGAAAGTTACACAACGCAGAACTACACGCATTGTATTCTTCACCTGACGTAATTAGGAACATTACATCCAGACGTTTGAGATGGGCAGGGCATGTAGCACGTATGGGCGAATCCAGAAATGCATATAGAGTGTTAGTTGGGAGACCGGAGGGAAAAAGACCTTTAGGGAGGCCGAGACGTAGATGGGAGGATAATATTAAAATGGATTTGAGGGAGGTGGGATATGATGATAGAGACTGGAGTAATCTTGCACAGGATAGGGACCGATGGCGGGCTTATGCGAGGGCGGCAATGAACCTTCGGGTTCCTTAAAAGCCATTAGTAAGTAAGTAAGTAAGTATGTAGGCTAATTTGTAGCATGTTTTATTCAAGAAGGTATCATTTCGTGCTGTTAACTTCTTTCCTCCTCTTAAGAAATAAGCAGGAGCCGCCACTGGTAGAGATGGAGAAAGGAATGGTTCCCACAGAATAAGATCAAGCAAGACAAGTTCAACATGTACAAGGAACTAAAACTAAAAACCAAAAAAAGACGAAACGGAAATAAGAGTAAAATAAAAATGTTAGACTAGTTTGACCTCCGATACACAGCATCATAAAACTTGATCTAAAAGCAGGCCTATTGGCCCCCACGTAGGAGTGGCGGCCCACGCCCACTTGCCCCAACTGAATACTAAGTCACAGTACTTATCGCCGGCTACCAATGACCTGTCCGGTCCCTCCCCCCTTAGCCGCCGCTCGCTTTACTTCTGTAATTGCTTCACAAGTCCGTACGAAATAATTCTCCCTCGTAGCCACGGGGGACTGCTTGCACATTTATCTTGACTACCAAGCATTTTCAGTAAGGCCCTCAGTAGCTCGGTTACGCAGTTGCGGCAACGTATCAATACAGCTGGGTGTGTCAGACAATGTGGTCAAGAAATTGTCTCGCAAGGTCGTCGCCATGCTCCTCAGGTTTCTTCCCTGCCCTTGCAATTGCCATTGTCACTTAGCGTATTCCGAATCTCACCGGTGAGCAATCTGATGGCATCACGGTTTTCCGAATTCCACCGATGACGTCATTGATGCTCCACCGGTGTCGCACCGGTGCCATCAGCTTGCAGAGGTGGTGGCAGCCTCCATCAGCCGCCATCAGTGAATCTGATTGGTTCTTGTATAGGACGGGAATTAGCAGACGAATAACATCGTGCACTGTTGTGTCATGGCGGTGTGTTCTGCTATACTGGGTGTTCATTTCAAAGTGTGTCATGACGTCACTGTTGTGAGTCAACGATTTTAAGCGAGTTTCAGCTTTTATGTCAGAGAAGTTACCTATTAATCAAGGCGTTCAATCTGAACTTGAGAACGTGTACGGTATAACTTGAATGTCGTAGCAACAGATGGCGGTCTGTAAAGTCTGTGTGCTACCATAACCTCTTTCGAACTGTGTTTTGCGCGGGCAAGTCGTACGCAGGGTATTTGTTATCATCGATTGCGTACGGCAACATTCCACAACACAACTCAAAATGCTCCGTGTCCATGTTGACCGTCGAAGTTAATGTCAACAAATACGTAAGTAATTGTCTTAACCCTCTCCCCATATCCCGACAGTAAGAAAAAAAACTCACTTCAGTACGTGTTTCCAAACAGTTCACATTCTTGCCACTACTGGCGTTACCGTACGTATCGGTAGGTAATCTTCAGATTGAACGCCGTACTTGCTAGGCAACTTCTCTCGCATTTAGGTAATACGCCTCTGCGGAAGTGTAGGAAGATTGAATTCTCTAGGCTCATCGGCTAGCCACATGACACATTTTGAACTGAACACCCAGTAGTTCTGCTGTATTGTTTGTAATGAGCATAATGTAAGAACAATATGTTAATGGCTTATGAGCGAACATGTCAACGGACCAGTTATTTCTACCGGTTCAAGAAATAAATTGTTTATGATCTCTTTTCTTTGAACGAGATGGCAGTACGGAAATTTCGCAAAATTTTGCTAGCGTAGCACAGATAACAACTTGTACAGTCGCCATGACAGCCATCGATCCTTCCAGCAGTTTTGTTCCTTATTTCGCTGCAACGTGACGTCATTAATGCAACCAGACCGGTGAGATTCGGAATACGCTGACTACCATCACCATTATCGTCACTGCCATGGTCATCAGCTCATCTTCGTTGTGACACTTCGCGTTATCATGGTAATTGTCATTGTTGTTGTGGTTCTCCCGCACAATAATAATAATAATAATAATAATAATAATAATAATAATAATAATAATAATAATAATAATATTCATGTTGACTCTTTCGTACACAACTTTTAACACTTGAATATAAATAATTGATTAAATGGCGATTTTACTCGTCTTAATATGTAGGCATGTGCGGCTTACAGCTGTTTCGGTGCTACTTGATACCATCCTCAGAGCCTTCTGTGTGTCGGCGTCATCTCAACTTCGCTGCCTGTTGTGTGGGTGCGTTCGTGCGTTCAACACACAGATCAATTTCAGAACACACACACACTATTTGACTCTACTCTTCATCACACGAACGCAGCCACACAACAGGCAGCGAAGTTGAGATGACGCCGGGACACAGAAGGCTCTGAGGATGGTGTCAAGTAGCACCGAAACAGCTGTTAAGCCGCACATGCTTACATAATTAACACGAGTAAGATCGCCAATTAATCAATTATTTATAATTATTTTCGTTACAGTACATCAGTTATTCATAGATTTCAAAAAGGCATATAACTCGGTTAAGAGGGAAGTATTATATGATATTCTCATTGAATTTGGTATTCCCAAGAAACTAGTTGGATTCATTAAAATGCGTCTCAGTGAAACATACAGCAGAGTCCGTATAGGTCCGTTTCTATCTGATGCTTTTCCAATTCACTGCGGGCTAAAGCAGGGAGATGCACTATCACCTTTACTTTTTAACTTCGCATTAGAATATGCCATTAGGAAAGTTCAGTTGGAATTGAACGGGTTACATCAGCTTCTTGTGTATGCGGATGACGTGAATATGTTAGGAGAAAATCCACAAACGATTAGGGAAAACACGGGAATTTTACTTGAAGCAAGTAAAGAGATAGGTTTGGAAGTAAATCCCAGAAAGACAAAGTATATGATTATGTCTCGTGACCAGACTGGATTTGAGGGAGGTGAGATATGATGATAGGGACTGGATTAATCTTGCTCAGGATAGGGACCGATGGCGGGCTTATGTGAGGGCGGCAATGAACCTTCGGGTTCCTTAAAAGCCATTTGTAAGTAAGTATTTTCGTTAAACTTACAACTTAGTTTTCTCCAATCATCATGACCACTGTTGTCTAATCGTCACCTTAGTTTTTATTCTCTTCGTTGTCATCATAATTAACATTCGTTCTCATTATTTCCATCTCATTATCATCATCGTAATAATCGCTGTCATTGTCATGATATTTCTCTGTCATCGTCATTGTTGTCGCTCCATGTCCTTTGATGTCCTCATCATCCTCTTTATTGTCATGGTCAACTTTCGTCATCATCGCAAATGTCGACATTGTTCTCTATGACCAGACGTCTTTATGAGCGTCACAGTAGGCCAGGGCCGGGCATGAGAGCGGCTCCATTTAGTCGGCCAGAGCTGCTCTCGCTCCGCAAGGCACTTCAATTCCAAGCCGGAGCAGAACGCTCACACAGTGGCGGACTCGCATTACAGCTACCTTCCCTGCATTAATGTAACAAGAGCCACGGTTGTTCTAGTCATTCAGTCTGACAGTACATAATAGTTTATAAGGATATTACATCAATCCGTCGACCTGGTTGGCGAGTTGGTATAGCGCTGGCCTTCTATGCCCAAGGTTGCGGGTTCGATCCCGGCTTAAATGTGACAGGCTCATGTCAGTAGATTTACTGGCATGTAAAAGAACTCCTGCGGGACAAAATTCCGACACATCCGGCGACGCTGATATAACCTTTGCAGTTGCGAGCGTCGTTAAATAAAACATAACATTTACATCAATCCATTGTACATTACAGAATTTATAACACTCTTATTAATTTAACTAGCCGTACCCGTGCGCTCCGCTGCACCCGTTAGAAATAAATATAAAGTAATTACATAATTAAAATAGGACATTTGATCCAGGGAACATTCGTGTTTGATAGAAGAATAAATCGTTTAATATGTTACTTAATTTAAATTGTATTCAAATAATTAAAATGCGATCATTTTGGTCCAGAGAGCACTCATTTGGTGCAATGACAATTCCTTTAACATATTTCTTAATTTTTATTCCATGCAAATCATAGTTTAATGAACATTGACATCATTTAGATTTAATGTGTATATTTTATTTTACTTGTTATAGGTTTCCATTGAATTATGGTAATAACTTAACTTTAACCCTTGTTTTCTACGTATTCAGTAAATGGCGCTTGGCCCACTATGGTTCTGAACCCTTCCAATAACTTATATTATATTATATTATATTATATTATATTATATTATATTATATTATATTATATTATATTATATTATATTATATAAAAAGTGTGTTGATAACGGATGTACTCCGATAAGTAAGTTTTAATTTGTTATGGGGTCTCTTGAAACTCAGAAGGAACAACTTTTACAACAGCGCAACATAATCTGCTTGGCTCATTACCCAATTTTTTTGCATTGCATTTAATGCATATGTATTTTATATATTTTAACACGATTCAATTGAGTATAGTTAAAATTTGGATTATAAAATAATAGAATGCTAAACTAACATACTATTATTGCGTACTAAATCAATACACTCTCGTCGTTCGTTAATTCTATGAGATTTAAATGAATGTGTACATAAACATTATTTTAAGAAATACAGGAAACGAATATACAGAATAGCCTATCTAGTTTTCTGTACATAAGAAGCTATTTTAATCTTACCTGTCCTCGATTCACTCAGAAGTTACTGTAATAACATTATAGCATTGTGTCCATCTAGAGAAACTACACTTTCCAATGGTGAAATAATAATTAATTATACAAATCGGTTAATTTAGCTTCCGATATTACTTCATACAAACACAGAAACATTCTCTGTAGGCTATGATTCATAGCTTTCGATTGTTGCTGTCCAAGGCCCCTTATAGACGAAGTCATTTGTTTATTTCATTACACGGCCTTAGATGGCAGTTATTTTAATTTTAAAACTCATTTATCTCATTAAATATCAGTCCTATCAACATTTTTCAAAGAATAAAACTTATTATCGGAAATGATTTTTAAAGAAACTTTTATTGTGTAACATTTTTCACACAAATCAATATTAAGCGAGATATTTCGATTTATTTAATTCAGGCCTCCTTATAACCCCCCTTTCAAATAATGTATTTTGAATGCCATATAGCCTAAAATCTAAGTTACAACGAACTTAATTTATAATTCCAATTTTCATATAAATCGGTTCAGCCTTTATCGCGTGAAAAGGTAACAAACATCGAGACAGACAGACAGACATACAAACAAAAATTTCAAAAAAGCGATTTTCGGTTTCAGGGTGGTTAATTATAATGTTACGACCAATTATTTTTGGAAAATCGAAAATTACCAGAGAAATTTCGGCTACACATTAATTATTAGTATAGATTCTGAAAAAAATACATTTCCGTGATATTCAGATAAATATGTATCTATTATTAAATGCACAGAGTACATACAATTTTTTCTGCTTTCTGCTTCCCTAGGATCTTTGGCGCCGCTTCTAAAGACATGCATTATTAGTTATTGCTGTTGTTTGCTGTTCAAGAAGTACAGAAAAGCGACGTGGCCGACACGTAAAACAAGGACCGTCTAAATAAAACATAAAAAATATCTACAGGGAGTTGAAAAACAGTCGGATTCTTTTAACTTCCTTTTTTGGACTTTAAAAGTGCTCGAGCTGATGCTCCATACCGTGAACAAGAGCAAAAATTAGACACACCTGAAGCAATATTTGCTTCGAAATTATATAATAATAATAATAATAATAATAATAATAATAATAATAATAATAATA
The DNA here is from genome assembly GCF_040183065.1 of Periplaneta americana. Classification (NCBI taxonomy): domain Eukaryota; kingdom Metazoa; phylum Arthropoda; class Insecta; order Blattodea; family Blattidae; genus Periplaneta; species Periplaneta americana. The sequence goes on along the minus strand of NC_091129.1, from coordinate 165,944,203 downwards.
ATAATAATAATAATAATAATACTTACTTAGGTACATATAATAATTATATAGGAATATTTGTTTAATAGCTTCTAATCAACACTATAGAGTTTATCTATTACTTCACCCTGAAAGTTTCGACTCCGATTATTTTTCACTAGTGCTATTATCGCGTCGCTATCATCAGCTACAGGCGGCGAGCTTTAGAGTTCAGATCAAAGAAGATCAGGCCTTTAATTTCTTCCGTGCCAATCGTATTGCTTGCCAAGGGCCAAAGTTACTGTATGTTAGCGCAAAGAAGGCCGATCACGTTTTTGTTTTTCCAAGAGTCAAAGCTTAATTACTGTATATTGCCTGCAATTTCTTTTCATCTCAATTGTCAACCATAATACCGATTCAGTAATATGCAACACTGATATGCACTAGGGTGAAAATTCGTATCATAAAAAAATTTAATTACGTTTTTATATAACGCAAAATAGTAGAATGTTTAAATTTTTATAAAACAGCTTTTAATAATAATAATAATAATAATAATAATAATAATAATAATAATAATAATATTATTATTATTATTATTTGCTATTGTGTTTTATTTTTAGTTTTTTAGTTAGGTCCAATTTTTTTTATTATTCATTTAATGGATTTTAGCCGACTGCTGGCCTCACGTTCACATGCCTCAGCAGAGGTGAACGATCATCCAGGGGATCATGTGGTCAGAACGATGAACCCTGAGCTGTTATAGCAGATTTTCGAAAAAGGATTTCGCTACCTATCGTAGGTTCCCAAATTCATCACTATGCTAAGTGGACACCGGTCGCATACATTGGCCGAAATTTCGTGAGAAAATTCCTCGCTATAAAGACTGAAACCGACGCGCATTCCGTAACTCGAGTCTAGGCATGATGCCTCAGACCACGGCGCGAGACATATTTATGATAGTTTTACAATTATTCATGATAACTCTATTTGTTTCTGCCAGAAATGTGCTTCTCTTTGGACGAGGTCAAAAAGTGTTCTTCAAGGACTCGTTTCCTGGCAAAAATAATTTTCAATCCAGGGTACAGCCTCAGACCACGATGCTATGGCGCGGGACACATGACAATTTTACAATTATTCATGGCAATTCTATTTTTTTTTTGCCAGGACTGTGCTTTTCTTTGGACGAGGTCAAAAATTGTACTTGAAGGATTCATTTCCTAGCAAAAATAATTTTCAATCAACAAAGTACATATTGCAAGACGATTCAAAACCACTATTTTAAAAGGATCGAATCGACATATACTATGATCTTACATCATTTACCCCCTGCAGGTAATAATGATACAAGGTTGTAATTGAAGTCTCACCTATTTAGCGGGATTAACCGTCACTATTAATATATATTCTCTGCTACGAGCAAGCGAATGCAGGGGATGAGTCAATAGTGACGGTTAATCCCATTAAAATAATGACTTTGAACATTTTCTTGTTCTTTTTTGGATTGAAAATTATTTTTGCCAGGAAACGAATCCTTGAAGTACACTTTTCGACCTCGTCCAAAGAGAAACTCTAGTTTTACTACTTTGTACGAGTATTTAATGACGTGCTGAATGCTTTCGTTGGCCCATTGAGCGCCTCGCATGTGACGATTATCCAAATCCGAGTGATGGACCTGGTGGCATTCGTGAATCCGATGCTGATAGGTGAGCCATCCTGCCTCAGCCCTGACATAGCCAGGTGCTATCCTCAGTCGAGCATCTCATAGGCCCCAAGCACTTCCTATATCACATATTAACTCACCCAAGAATAGCTTGAATTGTTGTTCATTTATTTCATTTGCCGGAACAATTGAAAGACAAGTTTATGTGAAAATAATAATAATATTTCCTGAGTTTTAAATAATCCTGTATTTTAACATTTAAATAACTTTTCATAAACAAGAAAAAAATTGTTATGAAATACGTAAAGTTATTTTATGGTATTTTTAATCGTAAAGATTGTTTAACAGCGGTATCTATGTAAGTAAAGTACGACTTAACGGGCTAGCACCTTTTATTTTACACTTTAACGGAATACGTAAACCAACACAACTGTTTCATTTATTTTTTTCGCGATTCATGAAATAGTGAGAGCTCCTTATATAATGTCGATCTCGCGATTTTCCTGATATATAATAGCTCTTTGGCTTGCTTGTATTGCTTCTGCCAATAGTTCGTTAGGAATTTCAGTGCAATCCATTTCTACAGATTAATCTCAGATAGAACCATCTGTAGTCACTTTTGTTTTATTTTCCTACCTTAGTAACCGATTATGATGTTTTCCTACCATAGTAACTGATTAAGACGTTTCTCAATTGTCATTAAATCTACAAATTCTCAATAATTTCTATTCCAACAACATGCAAAATACAATTATTAATTTACGTTCTCTTATACGATTCAAAATACACGATTCGTTCATTTAGTTAAATTCCATGCCCGCATATTAAGTTCTACATAACGATCTTGTTAGAGATCATTATTTCAATGAAAGACGGGAAGCAAGTCGTACATTTAGGAATAAAAAGAGAGGTTACTTGAAGGAAAAACTGAATGAGGTAGAAACAAATAGTAAGAATAAAAACATTCGAGATTTATATAAGGGTATAAAGGAATTTAAGAACGGATATCAGCCAAGGGTAAACGTGATCAAGGATGAGAATGGTGACTTGCTTGCAGACTCTCATTCAATCCTGAACAGATGGAAAAACTATTTTGGGCAACTACTAAATATACATAGGCCAAATAGAAATGATCGGGACGAAATTGAAATACAAACTGCTGAGCCATTTATACCGGAACCCACATTTTCTGAAGTCGAAATTGCGATAGAAAATCTGAAAAAGTACAAGTCTCCAGGTATTGATCAAATTCCAGCAGAATTAATACAAGAGGGTGGAAGGGCAGTATCTAGCGAAATTTATAAACTTGTACTTGCAAATTGGGAAAAGGAAATTGTACCAGAACAATGGAAGGAGTCCATAATCGTACCTATCTTTAAGAAGGGGGACAAGACTAACTGTAGTAACTTTCGAGGAATATCACTTTTGTTGACGTCGTACAAAATTTTGTCGAATATCCTTTTGAGAAGATTAACTCCATATGTAGATGAAATTATTGGGGAACATCAGTGTGGTTTTAGGCGTAATAGATCGACTATTGATCAAATTTTTTGTATTCGACAGATATTGGAGAAAAAATGGGAGTATAAGGGTACAGTGCATCAGTTATTCATAGATTTCAAAAAAGCGTATCACTCGGTTAAGAGAGAAGTTTTATATAATATTCTTATTGAATTTGGTATTCCCAAGAAACTAGTTCGATTAATTAAAGTGTGTCTTAGTGAAACTTACAGCAGAGTCCGTATAGGCCATTTTCTATCTGATGCTTTTCCAATTCACTGCGGGCTAAAGCAGGGAGATGCACTATCACCTTTACTTTTTAACTTCGCTCTAGAATATGCCATTAGGAAAGTTCAGGATAACACAGAGGGTTTGGAATTCAACGGGTTACATCAGCTTCTTGTCTATGCGGATGACGTGAATATGTTAGGAGAAAATCTACAAACAATTAGGGAAAACGCGGAAATTCTTGTTGAAGCAAGTAGAGCGATAGGGTTGGAAGTAAATCCCGAAAAGACTAGGTATATGATTATGTCTTGTACGAAATGTAACTATAAAAATTGGAGATTTATCCTTCGAAGAGGTGGAAAAATTCAAATATCTTGGAGCAACAGTAACAAATATAAATGCCACTCGGGAGGAAATTAAACGCAGAATAAATATGGGAAATGCCTGTTATTATTCGGTTGAGAAGCTTTTGTCATCTAGTCTTCTGTCAAAAAGTTTGAAAGTTAGAATTTATAAAAGTTATATTACCGGTTGTTCTGTATGGTTGTGAAACTTGGACTCTCACTTTGAGAGAGGAACAGAGATTAAGGGTGTTTGAGAATAAGGTTCTTAGGAAAATATTTGGGGCTAAGAGGGATGAAGTTACAGGAGAATGGAGAAAGTTACACAACACAGAACTGCACGCATTGTATACTTCACCTGACATAATAAGGAACATTAAATCCAGACGTTTGAGATGGGCAGGACATGTAGTACGTATGGGCGAATCCAGAAATGCATATAGAGTGTTAGTTGGGAGGCCGGAGGGAAAAAGATCTTTGGGGAGGCCGAGACGTAGATGGGAAGATAATATTAAAATGGATTTGAGGGAGGTGGGATATGATGGTAGAGACTGGATTAATCTTGCTCAGGATGGGGACCAATGGCGGGCTTATGTGAGGGCGGCAATGAACCTACGGGTTCCTTAAAACCCAGTAAGTAAGTATAACGGTCTTGTAACGTAAATAACTATTATATAAGTCCTAGGTCTTTGCCAAATTAAAGCAGTATTATTTATAAACTAGCCGTACCCGTGCGCTCCGCTGCACCCGTTAGAAATAAATATAAAGTAATTACATAATTAAAATAGAACGTTTGATCCAGGGAACATTCGTGTTTGATAGAAGGATAAACCGTTTAATATGTTACTTAATTTAAATTATATTTAAATAATTAAAATGCGATAATTTGGTCCAGAGAGCACTCAGAAGTTACTGTAATAACATTATAGCATTATGTCCATCTAGAGAAACTACACTTTCCAATGGTGAAATAATAATTAATTATACAAATCGGTTAATTTAGCTTCCGATATTACTTCATAAAACACAGAAACATCCTCTGTAGGCTATGTTTCATATAATATAATATAATATAATATAAAATCATATCATATATAATATAATATAATATAATATTAGTATAATATAATATAATATATAATATAATGTTATTTAAGTTATTTGAAGGGTTCAGAACCATAGTGGGCCAAGCGCCATTTACTGAATACGTAGAAAAGAAGGGTTAAAATTAAGTTATTATCATAATTCAATGGAAACCTATAACAAGTAAAATAAAATATAGACATTAAATCTAAATGATGTCAATCTTCACTAAACTATGGTTGCATGTAATAAAAATTAAGAAACATGTTAAAGGAATTGTCATTGCACCAAATGTGTGTCTCTAGACCAAAATGATCGCTTTTTAATTATTTGGATGCAATTTAAATTAAGTAACACATTAAACGATTTATCCTTCTATCAAACACGAATGTTCCCTGAATCAAATGTCCTATTTTAATTATGTAATTACTTTATATTTATTTCTAACGGGTGCAGCGGAGCGCACGGGTACGGCTAGTATTTAATAAAATTCAAAACATACTTATCCTACGTATTCAAATACATACATAATGCTACTCAAAGGTAACTTGGGAACTACTGTTTCCTTCCATGTTTTTATATTTGCATATTATATCAAGTTAAGCGTCCTCAGTGGTCTGCCAGCTGCTGTATCAGAAGTTTGCGGGTTCAAATCTGGCCGTAGGCGGTGACTTCGGCCGAAACTTTTTACATCTCCTAAAAATCACAGGTATCTTGATCCTTTCTATTACCTCCCGAATATTGTCAAAATGTCACTAATATGCTCTCTATCTACATATTTATACATTCGCAAATTTAAAAATAGTTCCGATTAAAAATATTTCAGCAGACGTAGCAAGTATAAGCACTAAGTGTGTAATGCAGACGTACGTGACATTTGACAGTAATTGCATGCTCATGGCAGCTTCACGGGGGCATCGACTGTTACTAATATAGCTACCGCGTTACGCCATTAGCAAGCACGGCGGTGGCGACAATGTCGTTATGCAAACCCGTTAGCTATATGAGGTTTTTTTCAATTCCACATAGAACAATGTTTATCTCTGACAAAAAAATTAAACTCTTACCTTTCAGACATCCCCAACACTTTTCTTCTCCCCCCCCCCACTTCGTCCTTAAATAATTTTCCTTCTGTTTTCTCCTTGTTCGTGAACATCATTCCCTTCTGCCAATATCTACATTGTGACTCTCCTCTTTGCATCGTATTGTATTGTATTTATTAACATTCCATGGTATTCATACATTGCTTTACAGCTAGAATATGGAACAAGTCAAAAAACTTAATACTATTATAAAATCTTAATTTATAGTCACAGTCTAGATGAAATATATATACAGACGAGATTTACAATATAGTCTACTAGTACAACACAAAGTTTTAGTATCAATTTCATGGAGCGTTATTGAATGTCATGAATTCATCTACAGAATAGAAGGCGTGAGAAATTAGGTACTTCTTTAATTTGGCCCTAAATAATTTTATGTTTTGAGTTTCATTTTTTATATCGTTAGGGAGGCTATTAAAAATTTTTACTGCCATATAACGCACTCCTTTTTGATAGCACGATAGACTTGCCGATGGAGTATGAAAGTCATTTCTTTGACGTGTATTTATGCTATGAACTGTTGAAGTAGTTACAAAGTTTTCACAATTACATACGAGGAAGACTATTAATGAAAAGATATACTGACAAGCCATGGGCATTATTTGTAGTTTTTTGAAAATAGTCCTACAAGATTCCCTAGATTTGGCACCTACTATTATTCTAATTACTCTTTTTTGTAATAGAAATATACTGTTACTATCTGTGGAATTTCCCCAGAATATTATTCCAAAACTCATTACCGAGTGGAAGTATGCAAAGTATATTGTTTTTAAGGTATTGATATTTACTATCTTTTGCATAGTTCTAATAGCAAAACAAGCTGAATTTAGTTCGGGGGTAATTTTTTTAATATGATTTTTTCCAATTTAACACATTATCGATTTTTAAGCCAATAAATTTGGTTGTCGTTGTTTCTAATAGGAATCTGTTGTTAATTATTGCGCTAGAAGTTTGCGAGGTTGAATTTGCACAGGATTTAAATTGAATTATGTTAATTTTATTACAATTTAATACTAATTTATTGACTGAGAACCAGTCATATATTTTGAAGAGAATTTCCTCTGTTGAAGATTGGAATGTGTTGGAGTTATTGGCTGTAATTACTACACTTGTGTCATCTGCAAATAATATGGGATGACCTACATCTTTTATTAGGGGGGCAAGATCATTTATAAACACTAGAAAAAGTAGGGGACCTAATATTTTTTCCCCAACCGTAAGGCAAATGTCAGGTAATCTGCGGGGAATCCTCGGCCTCGTCTTGCCAGATATCTTGTCGCTATAACCATATTTTTCTACACTACAGTGGTTCATAGGCCAAATAGAAATGATCAGGACGAAATTCAAATACAAACTGCTGAGCCATTCATACCGGAACCCACACTTTCTGAAGTCGAATTGAAGAGAATCTGAAAAAGTACAAGTCTCCAGGTATTGATCAAATTCCATCAGAATTAATACAAGAGGGTGGAAGGGCATTATCTAGCGAAATTTATAAACTTGTACTTGCAATTTGGGAAAAGGAAATTGTACCAGAGCAATGGAAGAAGTCCATAATCGTACCTATTTTTAAGAAGGGGGACAAGAAATTTGCTCAGAAACTTCAAAAGAGAAGGTATGGAACCGAAAAAATGTTAGCATTATTATTATTATTATTATTATTATTATTATTATTATTATTATTATTATTCCAATGGAAGGACTAAATTTTTTTAATCGCGCTGATGAAGTCCAGAATATTGAATCAGATGTTGACCCTTGTGGTGAACCAGACTCTGAATCAGTTCATTGTGCTTAAGACATTTGAAAACTTTTTCGTTATGAGAGAATTTGAATATTTTAGTAAGCTGTCTTTTTTTGTACTAATCATTGACCTTAAAGTACCTACTTCTTTAACAATGTATAACTTCTGATTTGAAGTCTGGCAATAGAAAATTTAATTTACATGGACAATTTTTGTTTTTCCAAACCATGTCTTATTCAACTATGTTTTTTTTTTTTCCAAAACTTGCCTTCTCTTGGGTAGGCTATACTTCCAAAACTTTTCTGCAATTTTAACATTTAAATAAAAACCTTACTGAACAAAGTATCCTATTGAGCTTCTATTCCTGACATACAGACGTGGACAAATTATTAGCAAAATTGAAGATTTTTATTATATATTTTTACAAAAATATGATTCTTCAATTTAGACTACAGTTGACATTTTTGTGTATTTTCAAATAATTAGCCAAATTGAAGATTTGTATTGTATATTTTTCAAAATTTAACTCTCTAATTTGGACTACATTTGATATTTTTGCACATTTACAAATTATTATCAAAACTGAAGGTTTTTATTGTATATTTTTACAAAATTCGATTTTTCAATTTGGACTACAGTTGACATTTTGGATATTTCCAAATTATTAGCAAAACTGAAGATTTTTGTTTTATATTTTTACAAAATTTGGCTCGTCAATCCAGTTGACATTTTTGCTAATTTATAAATTATTAGCTAAATTGAAGATTTTTATTATATATTTTTACAAAACTTGACTCTTCAATTTAGACTACAGTTGACATTTTTGCATATTTCTGTCTACTGTAATGATGGAAATATGCAAAATTGTCAACTGTAGTCTAAATTGAAAAGTCAAATTTTGTAAACAGAATTATCATAAAAATCGTCAATTTTGTTAATAATTTGTCCACGTCTGTATATACTAAAAAAAATTATATTTTAAAAAGTGAAACAATTCTTATTTTAATGGGAAAAATGTTTTTGTTCACTTGTGAAGAAACATACAAAATGGATAAAACTGAAGTATGAAAATCCTTAATGCCGCAATGTGGAAGGTATTACACAACAAACAAACAAAGAATATGAATGAAACATAATGACATCAAATGAGAACGTCGAATTCAATCATTATTTTGGACACCCTGCGGTATTTGGATAAATGTGTGGAGAAGTTCCTGGAACCATAACCCGTACCGCATGTTATCCTCCATCTGGATCTCTCAGGTCGCACTCCTATGGGCTCACTGTGATTCGCAGGTGAGAATCAGGGCGTGGTGACTTATGTGCGAAACAAGGACTCAAGGCTGTGGGAGGTTTATAGTCATCTATCTGCCGTAATGACTACTTGTTGAACTGCCAATTCATGTTTTATGATAACATTCATTCCTAGGCTTCAGTCTCAAAACCAGAGGTGTGCAGATTACACTTTATATTCCATCTGATGCCGCTACTTCGGTGTGTAAGAGGAAGAACTGATGATGTGAAGATAATGAGGTACGGATATTTATGGAGGAAGGACAGGGGCAACGGAGTTCTTGGAGGATAACAGTATCACATATACTTGGTTTGTTAGAGATCCATGATTTTCGACGTTCAACCACACTGACTGTATTGCGCGTGGTTCGTTCAAATCAATAGGGCAGATGCTCCTGATCGTTGCAAGGACTCAGACTTCCATGGTCTCGGCGTCCCCAGGTGGCGGATAGGGAAATGCCTCTCATTTATGAATGGTAGAGGGATACTTCCCGTGGAACGATAGTCCAGGGAGAACAGGCTGATCAGTTGTGGTGAAAACAACTGTTCTAGGAGTAGGAAATGAGCTGATGTTCTGTATATAAAACTCACATATAAATAAACGAAATGTATCTGGTTTAATTAATGCATATATATTACTGTCCAAAAAATTTTAATTTCATATTTTTTATGATTTTAATTTTATTGTAATTTAACCTATCAGACTTTATGATAAAGCCCAATAGAAATAAAATCCCGAAGAAAATTTCAATGATTGTACTCATTACAACATTCTCAGATGTTTTCAGTTACAGTGATTTGGATACGAACAATTTCGGAAGGAGCATTTTATACACAGAAAAATGTTAAAAAAATAAATAACTGAAAGAACAACAAGCGGGGCGTATGCTGGTTCTTTAAGGGGCACTCAATTATATTTTGGAACTTTTTTCCTATTTGACCAATCTTTATCAAATTTGGCGAAAAAGTTTAATATACACATGGAAAGTAACATGTAAAATCTCAGCTCATTAGATCCAATACTTTTCAAAATAAAAAATATTTCAATTTTTAATCAATCATTAATTGAAATATCACTTTTAATTATCATTTTTTATTTTTTGGCTTTGTGCATTTGACTGTGACTTCTCAATGAACAGGGGAAGAATTCTGCATATTGATTTAGTTCTGTCACGTAAATTAGTATAGAAATTTAATTTTTCATTTCCATGACACTTTTTCTGCAATTTTTAAGTTGAGTGTCCCCTTAAGTACAATGCGCATACATTTCCATAGATCAGAAAAGGGAGAAACAGGTAAATAGAGGAAAAATGGATTTTTAATGAGAAAAAAATTAAATCTTTTTGTCAAATTCCTGACATTTCAATCATTATTGGCTTTAAGTAGATTACGTATTTTCGAGTATTACTTCTATCAGTGTGGACTGCTATAAAGTGTCCGTCATGTTACCACACACTGTAGCTCTCTTTCGTAAGATGTAGAAAACACATTTATGAGGCTGTCCTCATTCCTTCAACAATTGCATCAAAGCTGTAATTCTATATCGTTCATAGTACATGCATATGTTCTAGGGCTTTTTAATGCTCCCAATGTAGCCCTATTACGTCTGATTTTTTCTACTTTGCCTACCACTTTCTCCAACAGAAATCTTTGTGGTCTACTAAGACGTCACCCTGTAGTCTCAATCCAGACATTGGTTTACAGAGATATGTCCCCCGAGTGAGGAAATCTTTGTAAGGCAAGAAACAGTTTTACGTAATTTTGTCTTTATAGCTGGGTTCTCTTATAGAGGGCATATCAAAAGTCCGGTAACACTTTCAATATTTTATTACACAAAAACTACTAATGATAGCACTTTCAAACACACGTTAGTTTAAAGTCAAACTCTCAAAGTTCGTTTTACACCTTACAGAGATTCAATGTGTGAACCACGAGTGACTCGGCTGATGTGCAAACGATAATCAAACTCTTCCCATACCCTTTTCAACATATCCTCTGTGACCGTGGCGGCAGCTTCTCGAATTCTGGTTTTTAGTTCCTCTAAATCACGTGGCAAAGACGGTACAAACACACAGTCCTTTGGGTACCCCTCATAGAAAAAAGTCACATGCAGTCATATCGGGTGACCTTGGTGGCCATGTAATGAAACATCTGTCCCTTACTCCAGCACGTCCTAACCAACGATCAGACATCTCCGTATTCAGGTAAGCACGAACTGCATTGTGGAAATGTGGCGGAGCCCCATCTTGCTGAAAGATGAAATCGTCATCGAGATCTTGTCTAAGTTGAGGCACCAACCATTGCTCCAACATGTCCAGATATGAATGTCCAGTCACAGTAGCCTCAATGAAGAAGAAAGGTCCGTACAGTTTTCGTTGTGACAACGCGCAGAAAACATTCACCTTTGGTGAATCACGCTCATGTTCAATGATTCTGTGAGGCTTCTGTGTACCCCAAACACGACAGTTGTGCTTGTTAATTTTCCCACTCGTATGGAATGTCGCTTCGTCGCTGAAAATTAAGCGGCTGAATAACTTTGAGAGTTTGACTTCAAACTGACGTGTTTTTGAAAGTGTTGTCATTAGTAGTTTTTGTGTAATAAAATATTGAAAGTGTTACCGGACTTTTGATATCCCCTGTATATGAAGTCTGGACATGGGACTTTTCATTTTACTTCTTTTCCGAGGGAAGTCAAGCTAAAGGTTTTCATCGTCATTTAAAATACCCCGACCGCAATATTCGAGTCCACAAACAAATCCTATCAGAAACCATTAGAAAATACTTACCCTACAGCTGTTTTCCTCATTAAAATACGGAAAGTATTTGTTAGAATTTGAACCCCGTTTCTTGCTGTAAGAATTCATCAGCTGCTTTACATTAATAACCGTGTTTAGTTAATAGCAATTGAAAGGGGCGTGACAACGTACACAGACACACGCGAACGCATGAGAAAAGGAGACTAAAATGAAGTTTTTGCTTAGAGATCTAGCAATAAGTAGCAGGGCTGAAACACGCAAATTTTCCTTCACTAGAATGATCTTGAAATATTTAGAGTTTTTAGCTTCCTTTTTTCGCTAACAAAATAATAATCCTCATTTTCTCCTTGTCATTTATCTACGGAACGTCTCAATCCACAAGAACATCCTAACTTTTCTGCCTAGTAATTAACATACTTGACAAAAACTTCTGGAAGGCAAAACTTAATTCAATAAATGGATAGACTACGGGGCTATAATGTTTTCAATTTATAGTTGTTACATAGTTTGTTTTGCATGTAGTTAACGAGCCATAATTTAACATGCAACCTGTATATAAAATGTGCAATTTTTATAGATAAATAATTCGAAACAAACTTTACTTATTTTTTAAGTTTTTAGTAGGTTATTTTACGACGCTTTATCAACTTCTTAGGTTATTTATTGTCTGAATGAGATGAAGGTGACAATGCCGGTGAAATGAGTCCGGGGTCCAGCACCGAAAATTACCCAGCATTTGTCCATATTGGGTTGAGGGAAAACCCCGGAAAAAACCTCAATCAGGTAACCTGCCCCGACCGGGAATCGAACCCGGGCCACCTGGTTTCGCGGCCAGACGCGCTGACCGTTACTCCACAGGTGTGGACCCAACAATAGATTGAATGTATGTAGTTAAACAACAATAATAATACGTACTTACAAATGACTTTTAGAAAACCAGGAGGTTCATTGCCGCTCTCACATAAGCCCGCAATCGGTCCATATTCTGAGCAAGATTAATTCAGTTCCTACCATCATATCCAACCTCCCTCAAATCCATTTTAATATTATCCTCCCATTTACGCCTTGGCCTTCCCAAAGGACTTTTCACCTCAGGTCTTCCAACTAACACTCTATATGCATTTCTAGATTTACCCATCCGTGCTACATGCCTTACCCATCTCAAACGTCTGAATTTAATGTTCCTAATTATGTTAGGTGAAGAATACAATGCGTGCAGTTCTGTGTTCTGTAACTTTCTCCATTATACTGTAACTTCATTCCTCTTAGCTCCAAATATTTTCTTAAGCATCTTATTCTCGAACACCCTTAACCCCTGTTCCTCTCGCAAAGTGGGAGTCCAAGTTTCACAACCATACAGAACAACGGTAATAGAACTCTTTTCTAAATAATTCTAACTTCCAGCTTTTTGACAGCAGACTGGATGACAAAAGCTTCTTAACCGAATAATAACAGGCATTTCCCATATTTATTCTGCGTTTAAGTTCCTCTCGAATGTCATTTATATTTGTTACTGTTGTAAGGTAGTAGAACTTCTCCACATTTTCAAAGAAAAACTTTCCAATTTTTATATTTCCATTTCGTACTCGCCTATGTTCTGGTCACGAGACATAATCATATACTTTGTTTGTTCGGCGATTACTTCCAAACCTATCTCTTTACTTGCTTCAAGTAAAATTAATGTGTTTTCCCTAATCGTTTGTGGATTTTCTCCTAACATATTCACGCATAGACAAGCAGCTGATGTAATCCGTTAAATTTCAAATCCTCCTTGTTTTCCTGGTCTTTCCTAAAGGCATATTCTAGAGCAGAGTTAAAAAGTAAAGGTTATATTGCATATTCTTGCTCTAACCCTCAGTGAATTGGAAAAGAGTAAAATATCGTACTGTATATTTTGACGTACTGTATCGGACTGTTAGGTTAATAGAGATAGGCCTATGTGAATTATTTCCCTTACGGCCTCTTATAAAACGTGAAGCAGGCCAGTAATGGCTGTCTACGTGAAAAAGTACATTAATATAACAGGAAAAGAAAGTGTATTTACGTCGCTTAGGCCTGTCTACCTGCAAGTGCAGACACAGTTTATTTCTCAACAGTTTCTTGTAAGAACAAAAAAACATATACCAACTGCAAATGGAAAGTGAAAAATACCGCAAGTATTTTTTCACTTAAAGAAATCAAAAGTTGTCTGACAGTGTCATGCCTTTATGGGAGTAAAGCAGGAGACAAGTTGGATTTATATTTGTAGCATCGATCGGATGGCTTGAACTCTTCAGCATATGTCCCTTGTAAATGCGTGTAATTCGCGTTCCAAGCATGCCGTGCCATATTGCTGAGATCAACTTCGTACTTACTTACTGGAGTTCCTATCCGTCATTGCGGTTTCCTTGGAGACAGTACACTTTTAAAAGGTACCCTACAAACAAATGTTCTTTTGATACAGTTGGTTATGACCAGTGTACGCAACTTATAGCCCGATCCTTCTGTCTAGGGAAGATGTTCTCAATCTGGTGCTCGCGAGCACCGTCCTGCTCTTTCAGTGACATTTGGTGCTCTCGTCATGCTCGCGAACACAAACATTCCCGAGGTCTTTTTTCAATTCAATCTTTGCTGTACGAGCCAGGGCAAATATTGTTACTATCTATCAATTACAGACGTGGACAAATTATTAACAAAATTGACGATTTTTATGATAATTCTATTTACAAAATTTGACTTTTCAATTTAGACTACAGTTGACAATTTTACATATTTCTATCATTACAGTAGATAGAATTATACAAAAATGTCAAATGTAGGCTATTCTAAATTGAAGAGTCAAATTTTCTAAAAAAATATATAATAAAATCTTCAATTTTTCTAATAATTTGTAAATATGCGAAAATGTCAACTGCAGTCTAAAGTGAAGAGTCAAATTTTGTAAAAATATATAATAAAAATCTTCACTTTTGCTAATGATTTGTAAATATGTAAAAATATCAATTGTAGTCTAAAGTGAAGAGTCAAATTTTGTAAAAATATATAATAAAAAATAATTTGTAAATATGTAAAAATATCAATTGTAGTCTAAATTGAAGAGTGAAATTTTGTAAAAATATACAACACAAATCTTCGATTTTTCTAATAATTTGGAAATACGCAAAGATGTCAACTGTAGTCTAAATTGAAGAATCATAGTTTGTAAAAATATATAATAAAAATCTCCAATTTTGCTAATAATTTGTCCACGTCTGTATTATACCTTAGAGACCTGATAGATCTTCTCATATTTAATAGCGTATAACCCTTCTCAACATTTACAGCAATGGGTGTTGATTAAAAAGTACCGTTTCTTGTTATGCCAGTGCCAGAATTTTTAATATTGTGTAGGAAATGAAGAAAATACGAGGAATTGAGTTACCTCTTACTTTTGAAAAATCCTCCCGCACTTCTTCCACGGAAATGATGGAAAAAGTAGGCCTATCATGAAACGGGATATTTTCCTAAACTTACCAATAATGATTACTAGACCACGGAACTTTATGCAGTAAAACTCTGAAAATATGCGGTAAAAACTGTTGAAATATGAATTTATAATTTAAATGTATGCAGTAAAAATAACCTTTAGAGGCTTATTTGGTTTAATAATATGATATAAATGAAAATATGTTCAAGTAATAATTTTATTGTCATTAAGCCATCATCATTTTTATTAAATCTATTTTTTTTTTTTCCATAAATGCATTAGTTACTTATTTTACATAGGCCTACATATTTGAATTGGTATACTCTATCTTAACTCTATAACTTTTTTTAACTTTCTTTGCTTTTCACGTAATTATGGCAGTAAACAACCAAAGATTTCTGCAGCCTCTACTGAGAAACTTCTCTTATTTGTCAAAATTGCTTGAAATGCCGGGAGCGCTCTCTCGACATCACATGATGTGACTAGTACAGAAATTTCCTCTGAGGATGTCAGAAATTTGAAACAATTCTCTATAGCCAGGATTATTCTCTAACCCACACTCAAATTTTGCAAGCACTCTTTTACCTTGCGATCCGGGAACTGCTTCGAGTGTTGCCAACTCGATTCTTAAAAACCCGCTATGAAACAGTATAAAAACCGCTAAATTATTATATTGTCAATATAAAATGAAGTTATTTTGCCGAGTGCTAAAAAATACCCGCTAATCCCTATATCAGCAATACAAATTTCATTAATTTTACCCGCTAAACTAACACAGAAAAACGCCAGATCTAGCGAGAAAACCCTGAATTGGTAACACTGCAGTTCGAGTGAGTCTGTTACCTTTTACAGCAGTTTCATGACAATTCGTCAGTCGGATGGATACGTTAAGCCTGGCGGCCCCGTTGATGCTACGTGCCGGCACCAGGTTTCCCCTTCTCCCTTCCTTATCTTCATCATCATCATCACCGATTCTCTAAATTACAATTGCACGAACACTTACACATACACTCACCCCTAGTACATGACGTAACTCTTCACAGGTACACATCATGCATAACACGGCCCGCCGAAGTGGTGTGCAACTTTGAAATGGGTCACAGTCCTACGAACTATCCGCAGTATGCGGAACCCGAACCACGCAAGTGAAGTGGGTAGGCATTAGACACACACATACGTGACTTTATTGTGTACAGTAAATATATTCATTTTTGGTTCGACGAAATCAGAGTAAAAATCTGAATGACATCAAGGCGACGAGTATTTTCGCCCTGGCTCATGAAACAGCAGAATTACCCGACTAGTAGGCCTATGCATACAGAGCTTAATTATGGTGAAGTGGAAAACGACCCAATTTATAGGCCTACAGTAGGGAGGAGCATGCGTTAACGTCGCAGCAATTTCATGTCCTGAACAGTAATTAATTACAGTAAGTAGGTATTGGTTTTTAATTCTCATTTTTAGCAGACAGAAATTCAAGTGGTGAGGTCAATAACCATTCAAGTCCTCTTGTGGCCATTCATTTATTGCAAATTTGAAATTAAACTTTGGAGATTTCTACAAGTGTTACGACTTTAAAAGTTGGTATATACTACATTGTCTTGAGCTCTAAAACAACCAGAAATATTACTTGGAAAAAATAATAATTACGTAAAAAATAAAAAAAAAAGTTTTTTGCATTTTTCTCGAAACTTGTGTAAACGGACTTGAATGGTTTTTGATCTCACCGCTTCAATTTTGAAATTAGATATTAAATCGGGAAAAATAAGAAAAGATATTAATAGCCTATTGTATATGCATTTAAATATGTGAAATAAAAATGTTTATGCTCGACTATGCCGAAATGTAGTAATTATATACCTGGTAGCAGCCCTTTAATGGACCTCATTAAAGTACACCTATTCATTAAAGTTCAGGTGTTCCGCCAATCAGAAAGCACCATATGAAAGCGCAAGTATCGATTTCACCAATTGCACAATAAATAACCTAAATTTGAAATAAAGTCAGTTCTGTTACTATAATAATTAGCGTTAATTGTAAATAATATTCAAATAAATTCAATTTGTCATCTCGTTTTTCAATGTATAATTCAATTTCAATGTTATATCAAGATTAATGTTTCTTTTACTCTCTAGATTATATCAAAGTCGTCGACATCTGTTTCTCGGAAAAAAAATCAATACTTTCGCGTCTGCGCACATCTCACAATTTACGAGGTAGGCTATTGTACGAGGTCAGTTCCGCTCCGCAGTCACATAAGAATAACATGAATACCTATGAATAATTTCAAGTTAGAAATATGGTCGAGCATAAAAAGTCGTATGAAACTTGCCTATAATGGTAATTAAGACGCTCGTATGAAAATTATGAAACTCGCTTGCGCTCGTTTCATAAACATATTCGCGTCTTAATTACTACCATTATAGACTCATTGCATAGTACTAATATGAAAAATCCTCGAAATATGCATTTATACAACATGAAATTGACTTCATTCGAACGTAAAAACCATGATCGACAAAGATCCACTTTTACTTTTTCAATAGGCCTATGCCTAGTAAATCACTAGTACGTCCAGTAATGGAATATGGTGCTGCATGTTGGGATCCTTACAGATTAGAACATATTAAGACACTGGAAAAGATTCAAAAACGGGCTCTTAAGTGTTGTCGGAAAAATTCACCATTAAAATGGGACACACTCACGGACAGGAGAACGCGAATTCGATTATGCGCACTGTTCAAAACATACAGAGGTGAGCCTGCCTGGAAAGAAATAAAAAATAGGTTGCAGCCGCCAAATTACTCTTCAAGGAACGACCACTCATATAAATTGAGGGAAAGAAGGCAGAGGACAGACACTGGAAAGTTTTCTTTTCTCAATCGTACTATCAGGGACTGGAATGCTTTACCTGCAGACTTACTAAAGGCTTTACCAACAACCAAAAATGTATTTAAAAATAGGCTTAAGGACTTTACTAATAGACGGTAATTATACACAGTACTTAAAGGGTGTAAACGATATGTTGTTATTGAAGTGTTGTATCAGTGAAGAATTATGTTGTGTCAGTGAAGTGTGTTGTATCAGTGAAGAAGTATGTCGTGTCAGTGAAGTGTGCTGTGTCAGTGAAACGTGTTCCTGTCAGTGAAGCTGTATAGGTTATAGTGGCAGTGCAAAGTATTTGAACAGTGAAATGTTTTTGAAGTGTTAGTGAAATCAGGATAGAATCAGTGAAATGTGTCGTAGTTCCAGTGCAGTGAGTGAGTTGACAGAGAAATGAGTGTAATGTTGAAAGGTACTTGTGCAGATATGAACATATACTCGTGGGTTTTAGTTCGATCTTAGTTTTAAGATACAAACTAGAATATTTCAAATGTTATTTTAAGTGATCGTTTCATTTAATTTAGTATATTCCCTGTTGTTATTATTATTATTATTATTATTATTAGTATTAATTATTAGTATTATCATTAATTGTATTTTTAATTAATAAGTTTATTATTGTCATTATTGAGTGTAATTAGTTACCACTGCCACCGGGTATAATATACCCATTGCAGTGTGAATAAATACATACATTTGAATCAATAAAAACTTGCAATTGCATGAAGTTTCGCTGTCTGCTGATTACATCCGTAGATTTGTATCTGAATTTCATTCTACCAGAAATAAAGATCGAAAAATAAATTTAAAAATTATGCAGTTCATCTAGTCCGTGAAGAAGATACGCGTTCCGGTCTTGAGCTTTCATCTGACTACACAGTAGGCTGAGCTGCCTATAATCCACTTTTGTTATTACTATCCCGTTCAATAAAACGCAAGCTGGAGTAGTAAATCACTCCTACAGTTATAAATACCAGCCGGTCGGTCAGCGCTGACCGCCTCGATGGATGACACGGCCTGGAAAGGGAGCAACAATATAAACTAACAACTTCTTTCATGTCCCTTTAAGAACGGAGGGCTGAAGGGTGCTAGCACTTGTTGAATGACTGCTACCAGGATATCTTATTAGCGTATTGTGGACTAGCAGCAAAACAAACAAACATAGCTGTGTTATTATAAAACCAACCCTTTATATGTTTGTACATGTCTTGCATACATTTTAACAGACATTAATGTGTCTGATGTCAGTTTGAAGCCATTAAAACTCCGGCAGCGAAAAAGCAAGGACGAGAGATTAGCGTAAAATGCATTTCTGAAACAAAGAAAAAGTGCAAAATATATTGCACATATATCCTGAAGTGTACAATAGAGAAGAGTAATAACAATTTATTTATTTTGTGTTTTATTTTGCTAAGTTTTGAAGTGGAAGATTTATGCATCG
The DNA here is from genome assembly GCF_040183065.1 of Periplaneta americana. NCBI lineage: Eukaryota > Metazoa > Arthropoda > Insecta > Blattodea > Blattidae > Periplaneta > Periplaneta americana. Next base: position 165,924,762 of record NC_091129.1, on the reverse strand, counting down.
TCTGTAAAAAGATTTAATGTTTATTAAATAGCGCTAATGTAAGAATTTCAAAGGCAGCTGTCGTGACATTTTTAAGATGTATTTAACGACATGGTAATGTTTTTAGAATTCCAATTGTAAAAAGCTCAACTTGTGGTAATGCTCATACTTGGATATTTTGAACTTAGATATGTTACTTCGAAATTGTATGATTATTACACTCACATTTTAAATGTTGTATTCATTGTTAAAAACAGTGATTATCCCTTCGTTTTGTATTCCAAATTTTACACTTCTTGCTCAAAATAATAATTGCCAATTGATGAGTGTAATCCCAAAACGCGTTCAGTCCATTTTTATGAAAGGACTGGCTAGTATTTCTAACCACCATTCTACGGACTGAGGGAGTTTTCAAGTGACATGCACAATAACACAAACTTTTAGACAGGGACTGGCGTTGTTTTGGGAGAAAATAAGCTGAAATTCAATGATACAGGCCTAAATAAATCGTGTGTGAGTGAGTGAGTGAGTGAGACCAAATGAGATGAGGGAGTTTTGAGATTACACACTTCAATTAGGCTCATTAGTGACCTTTTAATTTTTATAATCTTCCTTGAAAGTAGTCAATATTTTAATTCGTTTATTTACAGTTATTTCTTCTTAATGGAGAATGTCAATCAGTTTACTTGTCAAATTTTACATTTATGAATTAAAATAACTTACATATATTTAAAATTGTGTTTATTTTTTATTTTTTTCTCCAAAATAAGGAGTCCCAAACACATTCATTGCACACAGTGAAAATAATTGTGACACTTTAACTTTTTAGTGTCTCTTTTTAATAGTGAAGGTGATGTTCTCATTTTAAATTTTAGCTCCATTTCTCAAAATATTGAATGTAGGCATATACTTAGCACTTTACGTTCTATTTTTTTCTATTGTTCCATATTTTACGTTTTTTATTTCTTCTTCAAAACAATTTCACTTATTATTCTTTACTCAGAACAGTAACAAAAAAAAAACGCAATCTTCTTCCTAATAAAAGCTGGCCAAAGAACTGGAAGGAGCTGCACTCTATCGGTAAAGAACGAAATTACTACTGAGGATACGAAAGGGAATGATCAGGCAAATCATACGAGTCACATATTTCTTTAGTAGGTTATTTTACGACGCTGTATCAACATCTTAGGTTATTTAGCGTCTGAATGAGATGTAAGTGATAATGCCGGTGAAATGAGTCCGGGGTCCAGCACCGAAAGTTATGCAGCATTTGCTCATATTGGGTTGAGGGAAAACCCCGGAAAAAACCTCAACGAGGTAACTTGCCCCGATCGGGAATCGAACCCGGGCCGCCTGGTTTCGCTGCCAGACGCGCTAACCATAGTTGTGGATGAGTCAGATATTACAGAAATGTTAGTGATTCCAAATGGACTCAATCGAGCGGAAAGGGTTAAAAGTTCGTCCATCAATAACTTGCAAACAGTTACATTTCGGACATAGGTTTTTTCAGGTTAAATCGATGTTGATTAACAAACTACATTATACTGAAGTATTTTACATTTCTCCTGAGACACCGTGTACACAGCTATTCGTATCAAATGTTAAACTCATTTTACTGACAATTCAATGATAAATAAGTCTTTCTTTCTTTCTTTCTTTCTTTCTTTCTTTCTTTCTTTCTTTCTTTCTTTCTTTCTTTCTTTCTTTCTTTCAGTTTAACCTTTCCCTTCTAGGTACATTTACACGACCCACGCCACCCGGGCCTTACAGGGTCGCGACCTGTCGGGAGAGGAATTACTATGGATCACATACATACTTTTCTGACCACACAAGGACATGGAGGGCCTCCCCGGATGGGGGATCAGCTCAATGCCAGGGCCACCTCCGATACAACACAAACATTTAAGACATTACACATCATACACTCACACATATGAAAGGATTAAGGGAAGGATCGCCGTCCATGGCCGGACTTTCAAGAGGTACAGTCCCGGCATTTGCCTGGAAATAACTGAGGAAACCATGGAAAATCTCAGTTAGGATTGCCGGCCCCTGGGATCGAACCCCGGACCTCCCGAATGCGAGGCCAGCGATAAATAAGTCTATCCCATTTATTTTACACTTATGATTTTGCATGACATAGCAATGGAGGAAATGTATGACGACAAGTACAGAAACAACCTGAGCCATTTGAAGATAAATCTGTACCACAACTTCAGTATCGTTATCATATCTGATTCCTTTGATGGAAGCTGTCACTCGACTGGGCATGAATCCACACGTTCATGTCCACAGTTCCGCCGCCATAACTTGTTCAGCCTGTTTTCATGCTGTGTGACAGATTTCTAGCGACAACAGACAACATACAGTATGTCTTGGTATTAGAACATTAATTTCTTTCGTATTGTTTATAGTTCAAAGTGCTAATTAATGTAATTTATTAGCTAACTCATATGTACCAGAGTATACAAAGGAAATAATGTGTGACAAGGGAAATGAACGGAAAGATCGATGGCATATAAGAACCGAGAGCATCTGTGTGTTCTCATATCCAGATCGAGCGAGATAAGCCTGGCCTGTCGTGCGGCGTGAAGACAACCACACCAACGCGCAGCTTTATTTTGCTGAAAGACTCACTTAGGCTACATCCGGACTGCCCTCAGAACCTCTCTTAACAAAATATCTCAGAACTAAAAACAACTCACTGCGAATTTATACATGTTTAATTAATACACTGTCAGGTTTAGGCCTCTTTACCTGTACTTACTTACTTACTGGCTTTTAAGGAACCCGGAGGTTCATTTCCGCCCTCACATAAGCCCGCAATTGGTCCCTATCCTGAGCAAGATTAATCCAGTCTCTACCGTCATATCCCACCTCCCTCAAATCCATTTCAATATTATCCTCCCATCTGCGTCTCGGCCTCCCAAAAGGTCTTTTTCCCTCCGACCTCCCAACTAACACTCTATATGCATTTCTGGATTCGCCCATACGTGCTACATGCCCTGTCCAACTCAAACGTCTGGATTTAATCCTCCTAATTATGTCAGGTGAAGAATACAATGCGTGCAGTTCTGTGTTGTGTAACTTTCTCCATTCTCCTGTAACTTCATCCCTCTTAGCCCCAAATATTTTCCTAAGCACCTTATTCTCAAACACCCTTAACCTATGTTCCTCTCTCAAAGTGAGAGTCCAAGTTTCATAACCATAAAGAACAATAGGTAATATAACTGTTTTATAAATTCTAACTTTCAGATTTTTGACAGCAGATTGGATGATAAAAGCTTCTCAACCGAATAATAACAGGCATTTCCCATATTTATTCTACGTTTAATTTCCTCCCGATGTTGTGATAACATGTGATAATTTTGTAAAACTTTAAAATTGGATACGTCAAAGACACTTTCGTAGATATTCCACACCTGAAGTTCTCGGAGGAAAAGAAGCGACTTGTGACAGCTACGTAATATATATTTTTTAACATTCTTCAGCCATAAAACGAGCGAAGCCGGGTTCAAAACCTGGTTGGAACAAGTTATCTCGTTGAGGTTTTATCCCGGGTTTTCCCTCAACCCATTTAAAGCAAACGCTGGGTAACTTCCGGCACTGGACTCTGGACTCATTTCACTGGCATTATCACCTTCATTTCACTCAGATGCTAGATTTGTCTTGTACAGAATTTCACTTCAAACTATTAAATAAAACAAAAAGAAAGCACCTACTAAGCTAAAATTATACATATACCTTTCCACCATATATTTATGCAGACAGAAGGGTAGTTTTAAATAAATCACTGCCTTTACGTTTGTTTATTTTCGTTGTGAGTTTCGGTGTGGTGTCTGATATTTTCAACAATTTTAACTGCATCTCTTTTCCCTTTCTTTCTTGTCTTGAATTTCGCAACAATATTGTTATGAAGGTGTACGAAGAAAAATAATTCCTCCGTATGTAGCCATCATACATACATCAATTTCCCTTTCGGAGAATCTTTTCAAAAATAAATAATTACTTTATCACATACCGACGCTTAACTTTATCAAAATTGAATTCTTTTATATAATATAGACCACTAATTTATTTAAAAGTTCACAATATAGGATCGCCTAAACCTTTCGTCTCCTCGGTCCGTAAATCTATAATTTCTTTGAGTCTGGCTGCAGACATTCTCACTGCGTGGTACAGCCCTTGTTTATTACCACTGTAATGCATATTACAATCAGTATGTTTCTTATGTCTCCGTTTCTTCAGCGATCCCTTAAGGGAACTGGGTAGTGATGCCTGTGCGATTAAAAAATTTCAGTACAAAAATTTAGTTCAATATCTAGGCTTTTAGTGCTCAGAGTGGGATAAAAATTGTCATGTGATACAATCAATCATTCTGAATTCAGTGGTATAAAAGACAACTAATTAGTTTCGTATCCAAGTGCAAAAGAAAGGCCCTAACTGATAACCTGTTTTCCCCACTTTGTTAAATGTACTGCATTCTTCAGGTGCACATTACTTTCTACAATCTTCACTCATATACCTTGCATTTTTTAAAGTTATATAGTAATGTGTATTGTAAATACCAAAGCAAAATTTAGTTAAATATTTCACCCCTAGTGAAACAGAAAAATATTGAACTTTATTTAACATTTTTTGCAATTTTTTTCAATGTATTTTTCTCGTATTATGTCTGCGATATTCTTAAACCCGTAGGTCTACTATGTAGTACACAAGCTGCAGAAAACACTGTAAATATTTTATGTAAATCGATTCAGTAGCTTCAGAGAAAAATGCACTTACGTTTGAAAAATGTCAAGTTATGGAAAACTGCATTTAAAAAAAAAGGATATATGAATTACATGCACAATCAAATTTAAAGAGGTTATTTAAAGGGCTTACCTCCAGAAACACCTCCCAGAGTATTTATATTGTTTTAAAGAGCAAGTTTTGTACTTTTTTAAAACACAAAATAAGAAATCGGATTTTTGACCTCTAATCACTACCTGGTTCCCTTAACGAGTAGCCTTCCAAGAGTGTGTGATACATAGTCCTGCACACTCTGTTTTTCCTATCTCACGATGTACTCAATCTCTATTTGAGTTCTGCATAGATCTAATAATTTTATATATATATATATATATTTATTTATTTATTTACTTATTTATTTATTTATTTTATTGCCAGTAAGTTTGAAATGAATACAAGTTAATAAATACAATGAAAGATAAACTAGCCCACTCCTGAATGAGTAAGACTCGTGCTCAGGAGGGGATTCCAATACAGACAAAAATAAAATTAAAATTGAGAGTGAATACAGATTATATAGTGTTTAATATGTTTAAAACCAAACTATAAATCCCATACATTTTTTTATTTATTTTTTATTAATATGAAGAGGATTCGTGGTTGAAATATTATTGGAATAAAATTTGTTTAATAATCTGGGACCTTGACTCATGCTATGATAAAAAGCTGCATTGGTTTTACATTTTGGTTCTGACAAACGCAGAGAATTCATATTTTTAGTTCTATATTTATGTATATACCTTTCAAAGTTATTAAAATTTCTATGAAAATATTTTAATAAAATAAAACAATACAATAATAGAAGATACAATTACAATAATTCTATTAATTTTCAAAACAATTCATTTTCTTATTTTTTATAAATATTAAATGTTATGTTTTATTTAACGACGCTCGCAACTGCAGATATTATATCAGCGTCGCCGAATGTGCCGGAATTTTGTCCCGCAGGAGCTCTTTTACATACCAGTAAATGCCATCGACCTGGCCCGGGATCGAACCCGCAACCTTAGGCATAGAAGGACAACCAACCAACTCGCCAACCAGGTCGACATTTTTATATATATACATACACATTATTTTTTTTTATATCGTAGATGGAGGAAAATTTTCGAGGTTTAATTTCCGGATCATTGAAATATTAGTAAGAAATTACAGTAACTTGTAAGTAACTTGAATTTCCAACATTAATATTGCGGAGAGAGATTTTAGTTCTCACATGATTTAGACCTTTAAAATAAATTTCTTTTCTGTAAAGATTAATTGCAGTACCGTTTAGAATGTGAATAGTTCTTGAAAAGTTAGCCTCATCATCTGAAAATAAGACCTAAATTAATTACAAATAATATGTTACTTAAAAAATACTCTCTTCTTTTACTTATTTTTCACATTCATATGTCAACCTGTTGCGGCACATTAGTAAACTATGTAGGTATAAATTAACCTATTTAAAAAAAAAACGTGAACAATTTACGACTAAGGTGGACTGGCCATACTAATACAACTTAGATGGAATAACAATTAAACAACTGTCCAACAATCTCAGATAACGATGACAATTTTAAGCCTATCTCGATGATAGCGGAAAGTTAGAAACTGACTATAAAATTCTGCAGATAAAATGACTGCACTTCTTTGGAACTATAGTGTGAAGTCAGCAGTCAAAAGCTTCTATAATATATAAGAATGTTCTTCTTCTTCCACATCTGGACTTGGTCTGTTCTGTTCTCAAGAAATGCCATATTTCAATATTGTTTTAGATCTTCCAATATCCCTAGATCCTCATAGTTCAGCAGCACTTTTAATCGGTTAGGAAGTAAATCCCGAAAAGACAAAGTATATGATTATGTCTCGTGACCAGAATATTGTACGAAATAGAAATATAAAAATTGGAGATTTATCCTTCGAAGGGGTGGAAAAATTCAAATATCTTGGAGCAACAGTAACAAATATAAATGACACTCGGGAGGAAATTAAACGCAGAATAAATATGGGAAATGCGTGTTATTATTCGGTTGAGAAGCTTTTATCATCTAGTCTGCTGTCAAAAAATCTGAAAGTTAGAATTTATAAAACAGTTATATTACCGGTTGTTCTGTATGGTTGTGAAACTTGGACTCTCACTCTAAGAGAGGAACATAGGTTAAGGGTGTTTGAGAATAAGGTGCTTAGGAAAATATTTGGGGCTAAGAGGGATGAAGTTACAGGAGAATGGAGAAAGTTACACAACGCAGAACTGCACGCATTGTATTCTTCACCTGACGTAATTAGGAACATTAAATCCAGATGTTTGAGATGGGCAGGGCATGTAGCACGTATGAGCGAATCCAGAAATGCATATAGAGTGTTAGTTGGGAGACAGGAGGGAAAAAGACCTTTGAGGAGGCCGAGACGTAGATGGGAGGATAATATTAAAATAGATTTGAGGGAGGTGGGATATGATGATAGAGACTGGATTAATCTTGTACAGGATAGGGACCAATGGCGGGCTTATGTGAGGGCGGCAATGAACCTTCGGGTTCCTTAAAAGCCATTTGTAAGTAAGTATAGGTTCTACAAATCTATCTTCAATCTAATATAATCACTTCTTCTTTTATCCAGTCTCCTATATCCGCTACTGGCCCAAAATAGCTCGTCTCTAATGTCACAATTTGATGAAATTGTGAATTATCATCCAACCTTTACCGCCACACAGAAGAGATGTAACAGTAGAAGTTATGTAATAAAAATGACGGAAGAATATTAAATAAATGGGAGGTAATGCGCTATGTTGCAAAGAATGGGTGAAGAAATAACTGAGCCATAGTGGGCCAAGCGCCATTTATGAAAAACTGAGAAAGCAAGGGTTAAAGTTAAGTGAATACCGTAGTTTAATGAAGACTGACATCATTCAGTTTCAATGTGCATACTTTATAATACTTGCTATATGTTTAATTGAATTATGGGAATAACTTAATTTTAACCCTTGTTTTCTCCGTTTTTAATATATGGCGCTGTATTTTCCAACGGTCTATGATCGTAATAAATGTAAAGTAATAACGCCAAATTTCGTACTGACAATTTTTTGACTGGGCATGGAAAATTCGGGGAATACTTAAATAGATTCCATATTAAAGACGATGCAACTTGAATTTGTGGGGAGGAGTCTCAAGATGTCAAACATGTATCATATGATTGTCCAGTCTTTTGCCGTGAAAGATACGAGCTTGAGTTGTTACTGAACACTTTAAATTATACATTTACCAAACCGTTAACCAATATACTTACCAACTCTAAATCATATAAGTATTTCATGTCCTTCTTGAATAGAATATTCGTCAAACTGTAAAATGTTAAATTATTCCGGGGGTGGGGGGGAAATCGTATTAGTTCTAATCAACTATAATGAAACTGTAATTCTTTAATTTCGCATACTATAATATTGTACTATTGGTTTTAATTTTTATTTTAATTAGGCATTTGATTTCTAATTTTGAGCCATTTCTTGTAATACCTGATTATTGACAATATTGTTGTTACTAAATAATGTATTTAATTCGTAAATGTTAAGCCATCTCTTAGTATAGCTATTATTTATTGCTCCTAAAATAACATGTTTAATAGTTATTATTATTATTATTATTATTATTATTATTATTATATTTCTTCCTATAACCATTAGATATAAATATAATGACATACCTTGAGGCTTTATGAAACGATCCATTCTTTCATTAAGGTGCATTCTTGTACATAATTCATGAGAATTGTAACCTTGACGTCAATTTTGTATTATAAATTTATTATTGTTTATTGCTTATAAAATATGTATCTTGATACCAACTATAACCCTAATACACCTCACGGTGAAATAGGGTATATTAAATTGGATAATAAAAAAATATATATATGGCGCTTGGCCCACTATGGCTCTGAACCCTTCAATTATTGCTGAAACTGATCAGAAAGAGAAAAAGAAATTGGTTAGGGCACTGGTTGAGAAGAAACTGTCTACTGAAGGATTCATTGGAAGAAATGGTGAACGGGAAAAATGTCAGTGGCACAAGAAGATATGAGATGATAGGCGACATTAAGATATATGGATCATATGCGGAAACTAACGGGAAGCCAGAAAATAGGAAAGGTTGGGCAATGCTGAGTTTAAAGTGAAAGACCTGCCCTTAAGCAGAAAACAATGAATAATAAAAACAAAATAAGAAACAAATAAGGTGTAACTTACTGATGCATCTTTGTCTGAAAACGGATATATGATCACAAAAGCGGATAAAAATACTGAAAAATAAGAACCTAAGTAGTATATAAACCCAACGAATGTGAAAATAAGCTACAGTCAAACCAACAGTATAGTAATTGGTGCTTCAAAAGGACCCCAAAAATATACAGACAACCCAGCGAATAGGGATTATAAAGAATGGACACTGAGCGAATTTTCCTGTGTTTTGTTCTCTGTGCGCAGCGTTTAGTTCCACTTTCAAGCGCTAGAGGTTAGTGTAATCGAGCATACGCTAAGATAATAATTGAGAATAGAGTTGAGGCACAGGATCCAAACATCGCCTACCTTATTGCATAATCCAGTAACGCTTTGCTTCAAATAAATTCAAGTTAACAGCTTTTCCTTATTTCTCAGTGACAAACTAGTTGTAATAATAATATTTTATATTTCAGATATAATAAATTATATTATAAAATAATATAATACATTATAATATCAAGTATCGAATTCGTTTAATATTTGTATATAATATAATATAATATAGGTATATGGTTTTACTTTTCGTAAGAGTTTTGTTTTTCCATTTTCAGCGCTATCAAATCATTACATATTTTAATTGTTGTTGGGGTCAACGACTCAACTCTCATTATAAAGGAACTCTAGAGTCTAGACATTACAGTTAATGACGGATTTATTATTTTATGGATCCAATTTATTTTATTTGAGTACATAATGTACCTAGATGTATTAATTGTATGTGTTATCTTTCCGCTGTGTCGACTGCTAGCTGGTGTGATGTCAGCGCCAACTCTAGGGAGAAAGCAGAATCTCACGCTCTAGCTGGCTTGAAGGTCATTGAAATCAGTCCGGCTACATCAAAGGTACCGGCGCGAAGTGTCCATACTTTATAATCCCTATTCGCTGGACAACCTATCGGCATGATGATAAACAGACAAGCAAAGACAGAGTTTCTGGAATCAGCACAAACTGCGGTGGGAAATTTGAATTTCCTCATGATATCAAAAATATATTTGATTAAAACCAATATAATATATTTATCTGAAATGTACATATTAATATCAACCATTTTCTGGTTTCTTCTAGAAAAATTCTATATAGATCTACTATCAGCTGGGCAATTATAACACACGGAAACAGCCTTGCAACGGTTATATTTTATAATATTTCTTTATGATTTGAGAAATTTTATGACGTCATAATGAAGTCGCTGTGCAGCGACATCGTAGTATTTGGCTCTAATGAGTCTCCTCAAGTTCTTAAAACTTATTCCTAGAAATATTTGCTTTTATGAATACTTAAATTGCTTGCCGTACTTCACAGTTCACTATGCAGGTCTGCCCGCACTCATTATCTGTTGATTTTTTCCAACTTGTAATTATACCTATGTTAGTAATTATGGACTGTCATATTTTATCATTAAGTCATCCCTTCCTCCTACCCTTACCTCCCACTCCAAATGCTGAATATGTTATGCACATTTCTTTTAACACCCTGTTTAAAGACTGCACTGAACTGTTTGAATCTCAATCAATTTTCTTGCTTGTATGTCAATTTCTACAGCACAGTAAAGTATCTTGATATTTGGTAGAGTAAGAGTTGGTCTTTACCTCTTAGAACTTCCTATGTTAGGAGATTTTTATATAAGATCTCGTTTCATAATGTAGATGCAATTAAGAGACGATTGTATTAACCACGGAATACCGATTTATTTGATGAAAACTTAGTTTTTGAAAAAATAATTAATCTTCTTACTTACTTACTTACTTACTTACTTACTTACTTACTTACTTACTTACTTACTGGCTTTTAAGGAACCCGGAGGTTTATTGCCGCCCTCACATAAGCCCGCCATTGGTCCCTATCCTGAGCAAGATTAATCCAGTCTCTATCATCATATCCCATTTCCCTCAAATCCATTTTAATATTATCTTCCCATCTACGTTTTTTCCCTCCGGCCTCCCAACTAACACTCTATAAGCATTTCTGGACTCGCCCATACGTGCTACATGCCCTGTCCATATCAAACGTCTGGATTTAATGTTCCTACTTATGTCAGGTGAAGGCTACAATGCGTGCAGTTCTGTGTTGTGTAACTTTCTCCATTCTCCTGTAACGTCATCCCTCTTAGCCCCAAATATTTTTCTAAGCACCTTATTCTCACATACCCTTAACCTATGTTTCTCTCTCAAAGTGAGAGTCCAAGTTTCACAACCATAAAGAACAACCGGTAATATAACTGTTTTATAAATTCTAACTTTCAGATTTTTTGACTAGATGATAAAAGCTTCTCAACCGAATAATAACAAGCATTTCCCATATTTACTTATTTAAAGGATTCGTAGCAAGCTGTTTTTTTTTACGGTGATGGGTTGTTAGCCCTTCGCCCAACCCCCAAGCTGGAGGACCACCCCTCATCGGCTGTCCGCGACTGCTTATTCAATATATTCACAGCTACCCTCCATATAATTAATCTTCTACGTTTAATAAATGAGTGGTGATAGCCGGAGATCGAGAAATAAGTAGATATATCTAATGACAGCAGACATGAGTTTAAAAAGCGAAATTAAATTACCTGAGGATAATTTAATAATTTAATTTAATAATTTATTTATTTAATCTGGCAGAGCTAAGGCCAGTAGGCCTTCTCTTCCGCCCAGCCAGACTCTGGATAACTATTATCACGAATTGTATTCGGCAAGATAATCGCAATGGGAACAACTGTAATTCTGAACAACTGAACATTCGAGGTTATAGCATTGTCTGTAATGAGGCAATAGTAGCGATCCTAGTGGTTACAACTATCTATGGATGCATATTTACTACGTATTGAGCTTCGTGGCTGTATATACTAGTGTGGTTATAACAACACTTTATTTTGAACTCATTTACCATTGCTTATCTATGATTTTCAACATGTTTACTTATGGTAATTAATTGTGCAATTTATTATAATTAATTACTGTTGTACGTTGAGACTGCGCAATTGCTTGATTGTTGATACATCGAAACAGAGACGATACGAATAAAACAAATGAACGTAGGAAGAAAAAAAATATCACTTATTAATTTTGAGCAGCATGCTTTTAACTATCAGTGTAATTCGATTCTCATTGGTCGTTCTAGCGTGAATGAGCTCGTTCATTGGCTGAGAAATGTTCGAGTGGGAATATCGTAACAGTAACGATGATTATGCGATAATATGTTATGATTGAAAATTATATTGTTTCGGTAATAGGTCTGTGGATTGTTATGGCAGTAATGATACAATGGGAATTAGAAGCCGTAATTATGAAGATCGTCATGATGCTAATTAAGAAGATAGAAGTAACAATGGTTACGGTAATCAGATTACGAACGTAATTTCAATTTACTTTTATTACATACAGTACAATGAAACTATACCGTGTCCATGAAGTTCCAGTACCGTTTAATTAATATTTGTTCAGAAACCAATGACATAGAGCAATACGGTTTTCGACAACATATTTTACATCTCTCAAAGTTTCTTTCTGCAGATTTTAATTAAACGACAATGACGACACCTGTGGAGAAGGTCCAATGTGTGTGGTGATATGCTAAGTGTAAATCACCAATAACCGTTCAGCAACAATTTCGCCGGCACAAGAAATCCTCCATCCAAATCCACCATAATGAGATGGGTCACGAACTCTCAACAGACTGGTAGTGTTAGGGGCTTGTGAATCAACGAACTGTTGACAATGTGCAAGTTACATTTCAATGCAGTCCTCGGAAGTCGATCCGTCGTGTTTCACGAGATCTGCATATACATCAGTTGCCACGTCAGGAACATCTAGGAGAGCACTTCGACCCAAGGATACCTCACCATTGGTGATGTCTGCCGCAGTAGCAGACGAAACGTCTGGTAGAAACACACCAGCAGACCACGGTATCTTAGCCCGGGAGACTTGTATCATATAGACACCAGCCGTGAAAGCCTACATGCTAAGACTTATGCACTTTATTCTTCTTCCTCCTACTATCACTCCTCCCATGATCTGAAAACAGTTCTTTACTAAATCCTCCAAGTAGATGTTAACAGGATAGGTGATAAAGGGCATCCTTGAAGTACTTCTCTCATAATTTCACTTCTTTCTAACGTTTCTTCCCCTATCCTGACTTTGACTCGTTTCATATAAGGATTACTGAACAACCTTCTCCCTTTCCAATCCACACCTATTTTCTTTAGGATCCACATCAGTTTATTTGAGTTATTAATATTATATTCTAATAATATAATCTATATATATATATATATATATATATATATATAATTGGAACTGGTAATGGAAATTACGGGAAAACGGCTGAACGGATTTTAATAAATGGCCCCTCATTTTGAAGCTTGGAACCCAAAGTTTTTCGGAAAAGTAGTAGTTTTCAGTGAAATGTCAATTTTCCTACACAATTTTCCTATTTTCCAAAATCCATCTGTTGTCAGTTTTGAGAACTAATTTTATCGAATCACGGCCGACTTGACTGACTTTCAGAACAAAACACACACTACAATAAACAATAGGCTATTACACGAAGGCCATGACCTGCAGGATTGCCGACATATTTAGAGCTCAATTCAATTTGTTATTAAAAACTGATTCTGCAGTGTATAATTTTCTGAGTATAGCTGTGGATTGGATATTCAAATCTACGAAACTTGAGGTGGTTTGATGACATTATTATCATTAGAAATTAAATATTATTATAGTTAATATCATGATGCATCTATTTTTCATTAATTGTACATAATATTGATGCTATATTGATGACATGAAAGTGAAACGTTTTGAGGTTATGTAAGTAAATGTAGAGAATATCTTAATTTAGATCTTCATTTCTATAATTTACTGAGTGGCTGCTATATATAACTACAAAACTTAAGTAAGATAATAATATTGTTATTAAAAATCAAATATTTTTATACTTATTAGCCCAGTGGGGTGGGGTCTTTTTCATATACTTAATGGCTGTGTAGTGTAGATATTGATATGTGTCATTGTCTTCAGTATTGGCTCGAGAGAGCGCAAAAATTACAGTTCCTAAGGAAAGATCAAAAGGTATTACTTACTGATAAAATAAGAGGCCTAGAAAATTTTGTAGTCTCCAGATTATTTCAGCAAGATCTCTTAGTAGGATAAAATGATTTTACGCTCTACATTTCAAGTTCTATATGCAGCAGCTATACGAAAATGCTATTGTTCGAAAGCTTAGCAAACCTGACATTTTTTAAACTTTCGCCTACAATCCACAATGACCTGAAATAGCTACTGCTATCGTCCTGACATTGATACTTGCGTTTTCGCGTTGAAACTCAAAAACTGAAGTTGGATAGGTTGAAGAAAAAGTATTTGTCCTACAAAAATCCATTCAGAGGGAGTATGTTTCATTATTATGGAAGCAAATAACTATCAAAATGTCAAGTATTCTTCATTGAAAATAAATCTGAATTTTTTTTTATTTGAACGTCTAACGAACTTAGTTTGCAGCAGCATTTGCTGCACAAGCCACTAGTATAATTATAATAGTAAAAATTATTATGTAATCCTTACATGATGTGATCTTGCTAATATGGCGATAGAGATAGCAATAATTGAGACTGTCACATTGATGGTGGCAGTTATGATGTAGATTATGGTTATGGAAGTTTAGTACGTGGGGTGTAACTTTAATAGTGGCAACACTGCTGTAAAAGCGAAACGAGACGGAGTTAATTGTTGTCACTCCTACCACATGTTAGTCTATGTCTGTCCTCCTCCCCCCTAAAAGGACTCTTCCGTCCGACTCATAGCGCATGCGCTGTGGAGAGTTGAAGTTTGTCTCCTGTTAGTTACAGCTCTAAGCGGTTGTGTTTCGCCATGTTTACAAAGCAGGAACAGCGATCTAGGCTGAATATTAATGCACAGATTTCTGTCTTTTTTCTTAGCATAATCTGAGAACAGCGTTGCGAAGAAAACGCCCGCACGTTTTGCAGAACCCTCCCATTATTTTGCAGGATAAGGCAGGGACGCACACGACACAGCCTGTGGCTGATTTGTACTGTCGCTGGGGGTGGGAAGTGCTTTTCCATCCAACACATTCACCGGACTTAAGCCCCTGTGATTATGACTTAATCCCAAAGATGAAGGAACCACTTCGTGACGTTCGATTCCGAACTGTTCCCGATATTCTGCAGGCAGTAGGGCGGTCCATCAGAAACATCAACAGAACAGGAGATGCTACAGGGATACTACGATTTCCACATCGCTGGCAACGAGTTGGAGACAATGCTGGTTACTGCATTGAAGGACTGGAGAAGTTTCACAGATGTATCTCTTGTATATTCGTAATAAATAAATAGTTGTCATTATTAAAGTTACAACCTGTGTAATTCGACGAGCTTGCTGACGAACGTGTTAGTCACGGTGATTTTTTTTCAAAACTCTACAGCCCTTGGAGTCTTAGTCTACTTCCCACAACATTAGTAATGCTCAGGCAGTATATGACGTCGCCCGATATCTTAATGTACACAAAATCAGCATCCAAGTGATGTTAAAGAGAGTGTTACAACTCTTTACTGAAAAAAATTCTTGTTCAAATGAAATCTATTGTGATTGCTTTTGTACTTGATAGAAGAGTGCCTACCGTACACCCCTGTTTTTGCGGCAGTGCCCAGTACGGAGTTCCACTGCATTCAAATCCCACAAGCCTTGCAGTTCGACTGACCGCGCATTCCAAAGCGATCGTTTCTGTAGCTGGTTGACGTGACCGAAGACATTGGATGTCATAATGATTAGACACAGCCATCACTAGAAAAGAAATCAATTAGATATCCTCTTCTCTGTTTTTCTTCACTTTCCTCAAAAGATTACCGCTTCAGCTTGCAGTATTTCTGCGCTGAAGATATTGCACGGCAGACCGATTGTGACCTTTGTTTGGCTGTGCTGAGAAATGTTTGCTCGTCTCGTCAGAATTCGAGTCGGTCTCTCTGCTGTGGAGAATTCTCTACTGTAAATGGATAGAGTTTGTTAATAGAACGGGATGTTTATTATTATTATTATTATTATTATTATTATTATTATTATTATTATTATTATTATTATTATGACCTAAAAAGTGAATACTTTAAATGTCGAAGCTTATGCTAAACGACATGAACTGGATTACGTATTCTTTCATCAAAGGAAACATTATAATATCTGTGAATCTTTCATAACTAATGTCGGCTTTTGTATTCCAACGAAAGAATTGAGAGCTCACAAACTTTTCTACACTAGAAATTCTTAATTTCTTCCTTCAGCCTCCGGATGCATGAAGATGCTAATATGCAGGGTTGTGGTTTAGATCCATTTAATGTACTACAGTAGTGGCTTATTGGTAAGTGATTTAAATTGTTCTATATTATAATCTGTAATATATGGCATTTTGTGATTTGTTTTATAACATGCTATTTCATTAATACTAATGTGTGTTAGTTTTAATCAGCATCAAATGTAGTTAGCCTTGTTATTGTTTATTTTTTTTATTTAATACGATATCATTGTTTTTGAAAGCTATAACTCTATTACACTGTTTTTATTGTATTACTGAGCTGGATTTTAATTGTCCAATGGCTGTCGACCAGCGAATAAGCGAATGAACGAATAAATGAACGAATAAACGAACAAACGAATAAACGAACAAACGAATAAATGAACAAACGAATAAATGAACAAACGAATAAATGAACAAACGAATAAATGAACAAACGAATAAATGAACAAACGAATAAATGAACAAACGAATAAATGAACAAACGAATAAATGAACAAACGAATAAATGAACAAACGAATAAATGAACAAACGAATGAATGAACAAACGAATGAATGAACAAACGAATGAATGAACAAACGAATGAATGAACAAACGAATGAATGAACAAACGAATAAATGAACAAACGAATAAATGAACAAACGAATAAATGAACAAACGAATAAATGAACAAACGAATAAATGAACAAATGAATAAATGAACAAATGAATAAATGAACGAACGAATAAATGAACTAACGAATAAATGAACAAACGAATAAATGAACAAACGAATAAATGAACGAACGAATAAATGAACTAACGAATAAATGAACAAACGAATAAATGAACAAACGAATGAATGAACAAACGAATGAATGAACAAACGAATAAATGAACAAACGAATAAATGAACAAACGAATAAATGAACAAACGAATAAATGAACAAACGAATAAATGAACAAACGAATAAATGAACAAACGAATAAATGAACAAACGAATGAATGAACAAACGAATGAATGAACAAACGAATGAATGAACAAACGAATGAATGAACAAACGAATAAATGAACAAACGAATAAATGAACAAACGAATAAATGAACAAACGAATAAATGAACAAACGAATAAATGAACAAATGAATAAATGAACAAATGAATAAATGAACGAACGAATAAATGAACTAACGAATAAATGAACAAACGAATAAATGAACAAGGAATAAATGAACAAATGAATAAATGAACGAACGAATAAATGAATTAACGAATAAATGAACAAACGAATAAATGAACAAATGAATAAATGAACAAATGAATAAATGAACGAACGAATAAATGAACGAACGAATAAATGAACAAACGAATAAATGAACAAACGAATAAATGAACAAATGAATAAATGAACAAACGAATAAATGAACAAATGAATAAATGAACAAACGAATAAATGAACAAAGGAATAAATGAACGAACGAATAAATGAACTAACGAATAAATGAACAAACGAATAAATGAACAAATGAATAAATGAACAAACGAATAAATGAACAAATGAATAAATGAACAAACGAATAAATGAACAAACGAATAAATGAACAAACGAATAAATGAACAAACGAATAAATGAACAAACGAATAAATGAACAAATGATTAAATGAACGAACGAATAAATGAACGAACGAATAAATGAACGAACGAATAAATGAACAAACGAATAAATGAACAAACGAATAAATGAACAAACGAATAAATGAACAAACGAATAAATGAACAAACGAATAAATGAACAAACGAATAAATGAACAAATGAATAAATGAACAAATGAATAAATGAACAAACGAATAAATGAACAAATGAATAAATGAACAAACGAATAAATGAACAAACGAATAAATGAACAAACGAATAAATGAACAAACGAATAAATGAACAAACGAATAAATGAACAAATGAATAAATGAACAAATGAATAAATGAACAAACGAATAAATGAACAAATGAATAAATGAACAAACGAATAAATGAACAAACGAATAAATGAACAAACGAATAAATGAACAAACGAATAAATGAACAAATGAATAAATGAACGAACGAATAAATGAACGAACGAATAAATAAACAAATGAATAAATGAACAAACGAATAAATGAACGAACGAATAAATAAACAAACCAAGTAAATAGGTAAACAAGTAAACAAACAAATAAATAAATAATAAATTGTCATTACCTAAAAATTTCAGTTCACACATTTATAAATAAAAAACATTTAGTCCACCGAATTCTTACAGCGTATATGCCCAACTTCGGTCTTAATATAGCTACAAGTGCATATAACTTTAAGACTCAAGAATACTATTTACGAAAACATGTAAAAAATAATTCTGTATAAATATTTAAACTATATCGAATTATAGACATTTCCTGTACTGTATGTGCACAGTGGACAGCTACTTTAATTTTGTTGCAATCCTATGATCTTATGTTCACTGGCGCCGAGTTCAGAACACGATACATCTTCTTTCCTCCTCCCAGAAATTTCGTCGTGGGGAGCTGTACCTCCCAAGGACTGAGTTGTTTAAACTGTAGAAGTAAAACCGTTACTAAATAAAGAGTAACTTCTTAAGAGTTTTGCTCGAGAAATAAAACATTTTCTCATTTTAAGTATATTTTATGGCCTGGTAGTCAACTTCTAATGTTTTTGTACCTCTGGCACTTGAATTTATGTATTTTCTCTCTGGAATGAAAAATGAAACTATCCCAGCAGGCTTCACAATTGCACACATTTCTGGATGTACATAATATTCGTTCTAGCGTCACCGAATCCATTTACAGCGCCTGTCACAACAATTGGTAAGTGATGCTACGGGAATGGTTAGAGGGCACACTTCTTCATGCAGAATTCTACTTTTGAACGCAATCATCGCGAAATCTTAAAATCCATTATACTCTTTTCGTTTTTGGTATTACACGTGCATTGTTTTTCAGTCATAATATAGGTACTCAGTTCAAGACTTCTTCGGGTTCTTTCCACACAATGTACTTACCTGAGAGAATTACAACAATAACATTATATTTTTATTCTACAGCAGGGATTTAAAAATAGGCTTAAGGACTTTACTAATAGACGACAATTATACACAGTATGTAAAGGATGTAAATGATATTTTGTTATTGAAGTGTTGTATCAGTGAAGAATTATGTTGTGTCAGTGAAGTGTGTTGTGTCAGTGAAACGTGTTCCTGTCAGGGAAGCTTTATAGTTTATAGTGGCAGTGCAAAGTATTTGAACAGTGAAATGTTTTTGAAGTGTTAGTGAAATCAGGATACAATCAGTGAAATGTGTCGTAGTTCCAGTGCAATGAGTGAGTTGACAGCGAAATGAGTGTAATGTGGAAAGGTACTTGTGCAGAAATGAACATATCATACTCGTGGGTTTTAGTTCGAACTTAGATTTAAGATACAAATTAGATTTATTTTAAATGTTATTTTAAGTGATAGTGCTTCATTTAATTTAGGATATTCCCTATTATTGTTAGTATTAATTATTGGTATTATTATTAAGTGTATTTTTAATTAACAAGTTTATTATTGTCATTATTGAGTGTAATTAGTTACCACTGCTACCGGGTATATACTCATTGCAGTGTGAATAAATACATACATACAATTGGATAACACGATTTTTTTCTGATCTTATTACCCTACAATTCTACATAATTACTACTCTTTATTCCTTCCTTGTGGAAATACTGGTAGTACTGATTTACGTTTCATTTCAATTATTATTATTATTATTATTATTATTATTATTATTATTATTATTATTATTAGGCCTATTACTATCATCATCATTATCATCATCCAGGTTTTGACCATTTTATGAATTTAATTATGCGTGAATCTTATTCAAAATGTCAATAAACACTAGAAATTCATTCTTAACGCAATTTGGTAAAATTCATGAAAATTTTCGAAGTCATAACCATAATAATTTCTGAGGGAATGTGCCTATAATAAAAGAGATTTAAAGAAATAGCTCGCTTTACATCATCTTATGCTAGTATTCGACAACTAATAGTAGTAGTTGTTGTTGTTTAGTCAACTGTCCAAAGACAGATCTGAACGTCACAACTGATACCAAGAAGGCACCACTTATGAGGCAACTAGGCCAGGAGATAATGGGGTAGGATGGCCAGTTCCTTTTCCCCTCCATTGCATACATCGCCGATTTGCTACAAATTACACTGATCAGACTTCAGATGCATGCAAACAATTATTGTACCTCCTCTGACACATATCGTCAAGTGAGATGTACTAATGGAGGTCTTTACAATAGCGAAATACTACACATAAATATTAGGTTGTCTCATAAGTAGTGTCTTTTTTTTTAAGGTTGGTGTTTTGTGACATTTTAATGATTTTCTTTAGTTGGGCAACGCCATGGTTACCTACTTCTACATATTGTGAGCATGTGACAGTCGTCAATTGTTAATACCACCGCCTGCTGAAACGCATCGACGCACCCGATGACTGCTATACTGCCTGCTCAATCAATGGCTAAACATAACATGGATAGAAAAAATATTGTCGCTAGATGGCAGCTTCTATGTTTGTAGTATGTGATTAAAATATTACTTTGTTTCGCAAATGTAACAGCTTCGTTAATCCATTATATTCTTTGCTCTTGAAACAACTAGACATGCATAAACAAAATTTTAAATATGAAAGCCAATGAGCTGCTCGTTACAAAAGCTGCTGTGACAGAATTAAAAACAGTTTTCAAGTTAAAATTGCAATTGAACTACTAGTAGAAAATTTTATGGTACTTGTAAGGTTAATTAATTATTTTTGTTCTTAAAAATGACGAACACTATCATTTGTTCATATGCTACTAGTTTTTGGTATTTACAAAAAATATATGAACGTTTCAGATAAAAACTTTTACAAGTAGGTAATTTAATAAAAAATGAATTAGTGCCCCAGGAACTTACATCTCCAGTATTTTCCGAGAAAGGAATCTCTCTTGACAAGAAAACCGGAAAACGTTTTCTGTGTGGAACTTCCCTACATTACTAAGTAGAGGTTTCACAAATGTATCCACAAGAGATTCTGACACAAGTTTCTGATGGTTATTATTCATAACATACTTCAATAGGCCTATATTACAATGGGACAAACTAGGTAGAACAACGTTTTTCATAGTTTGAAGTAGACATATAGATGAACTGGTTGGTGCTGCACCTACCGTTGGAATATGGGAATACTGTACGCTGTTTCAGTGAAATCACTGTCAGAATGGTCTTATGAGTAGGCAGTGTAAGCAGCCATCGGATGTATGGATGCGTTCGAACAGGCGGATATTAATACAAAGAATATAGAATGGAGGTGATAAAATTTACGAGTATGATTAAAGTCCTTGTAAAGCACTGCTGGAGACAAGATTATAATGCTGTTGCTGAGGTTCGACGAACATGTGAAGTCGAGGATGAAGGTATCTTAGTTAACGTGTAGCACAAAGATGGTTCTAACGCTACAATAATGGAGAAGGAGACTTTAAAGACTTACAACGTAATGTATGAAATATTGAGAATACTCGTAGAGTTTTGGAAGAAAATCTACAAAAGGGTAGACTATTCGTTGGTTGTCAGAAGAACTTTGTCCTTCAAAAGTACAAAACATCGCCACATTAAGACTATTCGAAAATCATACAGAAGTTGTAGATCTTTTTCTCATGAAATGACAATTGAATAGGCTCAACGCAGAATGGATATCTATCGCCAGCCTATAGCTAATTCCTTGGATGATAGATTTCTCAGAACTGCCACATTATAGGCCTACTACCACAACCCTGACACCTGAAGACAGTGGTTCGATCCCCGTCAGCCAGCCAAAGTCGTCGTTGAACAGAATGTGTTCGGTCCGAAACTAATGTTACTGTATGTGTCTGGTGTGATTCAACGGCAGTTTGTTCTAAACGGATGTGCAGTCGAATTTTTCGCATCAAACCCAGAAACTGGTATCATCGTGGCATAATAAACCTCGTTCATGACCATCATGGAATCTAATGTCCTTTATGTTGTATACGGTATTCAATGAATTTCTTGTCACAGTACACCCAAGTAAAATTTTGCTATAAAACCGACATTTCTTATGTGATAGCATCTGTATACAGAGTGCTAAAAAATAACGTTTAAAACGTATCAGGGATAATAGAGGAGGTAAAAACAAACATATTTTTTAAGTGACAAAACTTTGGCAGATGCGCCGTTTATTGTGTACGTAAGTGTTAGTGTAATCCATAAGGAACGAGACCAATTGTCGTTTTAGAGGTGGTGTTCAAACTGCCGTCCATTGAAGGCATTGCACAACTGGTACCTTCGTACTATGGAGTGTCTGCAACGCTCAAAAAGGCCAGCATTGTCTCTAATAACATGTGCAACTTCAACAACGCGAGCAACAAAGTCTTCTGCAGTATCGATTGGTGTCTCATACACAAAACGTTTCACGTCTCCCCACGAAAAGAAATCCAGTGGGGTTAGGTCCGTGATCGAGGTGGCCACGGTACCGGCCCACCCCTACCAATCCAACGATCCGGGAATGTAGCATTTAGGTGGTTCCTGACACGACGATCAAAGTGTAGAGGGGCGCCGCCATGCTGAAACCATATTCGATCTCTGATGTTCAATGGGATATTTTCTAAAAGTTCTGGTAGGATGTCGCGTAGAAAAACAAAATAATTACCACCACGGAGAGTGTTAGGCAACAGATAAGGCCCTACAAGATGGTCGTGCACAAACAGAACTAACCAGTGTGTGTTGTGACGGAAGTCAAGTCATCTATCCTTCAGGCCATCTAGCGGCAAAACGGCGCATCTGCTAAAGTTTTGTCACTTAAAACAGAAGTTTGTTTTTACCTCCTCTATCATCCCTGAAACGTTGTAAACGTTATTTTTAACACCCTGTATAAAATATAAAGCAGAATTTTTTATAATTTTTTTACCCTAAGGTTCCCTTGGAAAACACAGGGCTGTAAACACTAAAGACAAGAAATAAACAGCAGTCGCTATGCCACGGAGATAGATTTCCATTTCTTGGTTAGACATCGATTGAGTCTACGAGATTAATTGTGATGGTAAACACCTTCATTTGCATAACATAAAATATCAACTACTGCGTAATATTCAAACGGCTCTGAATCTATGAGATTAATTGTGATGGTAAACACCTTCACTTACATAACATAAAATATCAACTACTGTGTAATATTCCAACGGCTCTGAATCTATGAGATTAATTGTGATGGTAAACACCTTCACTTACATAACATAAAATATCAACTACTGTGTAATATTCCAACGGCTCTGAATCTATGAGATTAATTGTGATGGTAAACACCTTCACTTGCATAACATTAAACATCAACTACTGCGTAATATTCCAACGGCTCTGAATCTATGAGATTAATTGTGATGGTAAACACCTTCACTTGCATAACATAAAATATCAACTACTGTGTAATATTCCAACGGCTCTGAATCTATGAGATTAATTGTGATGGTAAACACCTTCACTTGCATAACATAAAATATCAACTACTGCGTAATATTCCAACGGCTCTGAATCTATGAGATTAATTGTGATGGTAAACACCTTCACTTACATAACATAAAATATCAACTACTGTGTAATATTCCAACGGCTCTGAATCTATGAGATTAATTGTGATGGTAAACACCTTCACTTGCATAACATTAAACATCAACTACTGCGTAATATTCCAACGGCTCTGAATCTATGAGATTAATTGTGATGGTAAACACCTTCACTTGCATAACATTAAACATCAACTACTGTGTAATATTCCAACGGATCTGAATCTATGAGATTAATTGTGATGGTAAACACCTTCACTTACATAACATAAAATATCAACTACTGTGTAATATTCCAACGGCTCTGAATCTATGAGATTAATTGTGATGGTAAACACCTTCACTTACATAACATAAAATATCAACTACTGTGTAATATTCCAACGGCTCTGAATCTATGAGATTAATTGTGATGGTAAACACCTTCACTTACATAACATAAAATATCAACTACTGTGTAATATTCCAACGGCTCTGAATCTATGAGATTAATTGTGATGGTAAACACCTTCACTTACATAACATAAAATATCAACTACTGCGTAATATTCCAACGGCTCTGAATCTATGAGATTAATTGTGATGGTAAACACCTTCACTTACATAACATAAAATATCAACTACTGTGTAATATTCCAACGGCTCTGAATCTATGAGATTAATTGTGATGGTAAACACCTTCACTTACATAACATAAAATATCAACTACTGTGTAATATTCCAACGGCTCTGAATCTATGAGATTAATTGTGATGGTAAACACCTTCACTTACATAACATAAAATATCAACTACTGCGTAATATTCCAACGGCTCTGAATCTATGAGATTAATTGTGATGGTAAACACCTTCACTTACATAACATAAAATATCAACTACTGTGTAATATTCCAACGGCTCTGAATCTATGAGATTAATTGTGATGGTAAACACCTTCACTTGCATAACATTAAACATCAACTACTGCGTAATATTCCAACGGCTCTGAATCTATGAGATTAATTGTGATGGTAAACACCTTCACTTGCATAACATTAAACATCAACTACTGTGTAATATTCCAACGGATCTGAATCTATGAGATTAATTGTGATGGTAAACACCTTCACTTACATAACATAAAATATCAACTACTGTGTAATATTCCAACGGCTCTGAATCTATGAGATTAATTGTGATGGTAAACACCTTCACTTACATAACATAAAATATCAACTACTGTGTAATATTCCAACGGATCTGAATCTATGAGATTAATTGTGATGGTAAACACCTTCACTTGCATAACATTAAACATCAACTACTGCGTAATATTCCAACGGCTCTGAATCTATGAGATTAATTGTGATGGTAAACACCTTCACTTACATAACATAAAATATCAACTACTGTGTAATATTCCAACGGCTCTGAATCTATGAGATTAATTGTGATGGTAAACACCTTCACTTGCATAACATTAAACATCAACTACTGCGTAATATTCCAACGGCTCTGAATCTATGAGATTAATTGTGATGGTAAACACCTTCACTTGCATAACATTAAACATCAACTACTGTGTAATATTCCAACGGATCTGAATCTATGAGATTAATTGTGATGGTAAACACCTTCACTTGCATAACATAAAATATCAACTACTGCGTAATATTCCAACGGCTCTGAATCTATGAGATTAATTGTGATGGTAAACACCTTCACTTACATAACATAAAATATCAACTACTGTGTAATATTCCAACGGCTCTGAATCTATGAGATTAATTGTGATGGTAAACACCTTCACTTGCATAACATTAAACATCAACTACTGCGTAATATTCCAACGGCTCTGAATCTATGAGATTAATTGTGATGGTAAACACCTTCACTTGCATAACATTAAACATCAACTACTGTGTAATATTCCAACGGATCTGAATCTATGAGATTAATTGTGATGGTAAACACCTTCACTTACATAACATAAAATATCAACTACTGTGTAATATTCCAACGGCTCTGAATCTATGAGATTAATTGTGATGGTAAACACCTTCACTTACATAACATAAAATATCAACTACTGTGTAATATTCCAACGGATCTGAATCTATGAGATTAATTGTGATGGTAAACACCTTCACTTACATAACATAAAATATGAACTACTGCGTAATATTCCAACGGCTCTGAATCTATGAGATTAATTGTGATGGTAAACACCTTCACTTACATAACATAAAATATCAACTACTGTGTAATATTCCAACGGATCTGAATCTATGAGATTAATTGTGATGGGTAAACACCTTCACTTGCATAACATAAAATATCAACTACTGTGTAATATTCCAACGGATCTGAATCTATGAGATTAATTGTGATGGTAAACACCTTCACTTACATAACATAAAATATCAACTACTGTGTAATATTCCAACGGATCTGAATCTATGAGATTAATTGTGATGGGTAAACACCTTCACTTGCATAACATAAAATATCAACTACTGTGTAATATTCCAACGGATCTGAATCTATGAGATTAATTGTGATGGTAAACACCTTCACTTACATAACATAAAATATCAACTACTGTGTAATATTCAAACGGCTCTGAATCTATGAGATTAATTGTGATGGTAAACACCTTCACTTGCATAACATAAAATATCAACTACTGTGTAATATTCAAACGGCTCTGAATCTATGAGATTAATTGTGATGGTAAACACCTTCACTTGCATAACATAAAATATCAACTACTGTGTAATATTCAAACGGCTCTGAATCTATGAGATTAATTGTGATGGTAAACACCTTCACTTGCATAACATAAAATATCAACTACTGTGTAATATTCAAACGGCTCTGAATCTATGAGATTAATTGTGATGGTAAACACCTTCACTTGCATAACATAAAATATCAACTACTGTGTAATATTCAAACGGCTCTGAATCTATGAGATTAATTGTGATGGTAAACACCTTCACTTGCATAACATTAAATATCAACTACTGCGTAATATTCCAACGGCTCTGAATCTATGAGATTAATTGTGATGGTAAACACCTTCACTTGCATAACATTAAACATCAATGACTGCGTAATATTCCAACGGCCCTGAGTTGTGACTTCGGCTTAGGATGCCAAGCATTATAGACAGAGATATCTCTGGTACTCAATAAAGCTTGTTTTTGCTAGGGGTAGTATACAAGAGACCAGGTACGAACTACATTGTGTGGAGGAAATGAGAGCTTCCATACAGACAAAAAGACAAAATAAAATAAAAGACATAAGAATTGGACCGGGAGCAAGTTCGGAGTTGGGATGACCTTGCCACGACCAGCGCCCTGCTTCTGTGAGTCGTTTGGGAGGTCCCCAGAAAAAGGCAGAGGTCACAATTCAAGCGCTCGGATTTCACGGAAGCGCTGACATTCAAATATCATGACAAGTGGAAGAAATCCACAGTTTTAATTCTCACATTACTAATGCTGTAGAAAAATAATTTTGTCGTTCAAGGAAATGTTCTCTTTCACGACTCCTTGTAAGGAAAAAGTAGATATGTCGGTTGCCTTTCATCGCTCCTTCCTGTTTGTTTATCACGACATTTGTCCGTCTGTCCGTCTGTATCGGGCGCGGAAGAACAACTTTTACAAACAGTTTGAGGGATGATAGGTAGACCAAAATAAATAATTTCAGAAAAGAAAATAAGGGTTGGAAACGCTTACTTATTACTATAGTGCCTGAAGTTCTAAATGTCAAAGTCGGTTATTGGTGGCAGCTTACAGCCCAGACAGTGTACAAGGTTTCTGACGTAAGCCGTTCATTTTTGCTTAAGTAGCCCAAATAAGAGTCGAGACATGTGGGAAGTTTTTAATGGTTTCGTAGGCAGAATCAGGGGTGAGTATAACGTTCACTGACATCACGTGAATGCAAATCAAGATTTCAGGTATAACTCCCTGTAAAGTTGATTTGAATAATTTCGAGGGAAAAATTGTTCCGGGCCGGGAATCGAACCTGGGACCTTTGGTTTAACGTACCAACGCTCTACCACTGAGCTACCCGGGAACTCTACCCGACACCGATCCAATTTTTCCCTCTATATCCACAGACCTCAAAGTGGGCTGACAACCGTCACGCAACCAACTTCGAGTGCACACTAACTCCGTGTGACTTAAATTGTGGTTTTCTGTTAACGAACAGTGACAAACGTGAATGTTAAAAATTTTAGACTTCGTATGATAATTTTATGTTAAACACGTGCTGTCAATCTATTTTGTTAATCATTTATTGTCTTTCTCTTTCGAACGTTATTCCTGTCTTGGATAATGTTTTATCGAATCATTTGTTCTTCTTAGGTTCCTATAACACCGTTTTCTTAACGCGCAAGTTATGACCAATCCTTCAAGTTACGTATTTATTTTGTTTCATTCAATATAACCAACGTATCTTTAAAGAAGACAGCACAGAATTTTAACACAATTTATTAATTTATTTGAATATATTTTGAATAAGTCACTCCTAGTGACACTATCATGAGAACATCCAGACCTAGGTAGACAAAGAAAAAAGCTGGATGTACACTGTGACAACCATAATATGGTCTAAGACATACGAGATCGATAACAACCCGCACGGAGTTGTATGGCGTCGACGTAGTTTGTTTTATGAAACATCTTATATGTAATTATTCTTTCGATATATTAATTATAATATTCTACAATCGTGTGAAATTGAAGTTCTAAATTTAAAAGTACGAAAGAAAGGACCGAATAGGGAACCCTCTCATATGAACATATCACACATCTGGTGATACAGTCATGAGCCTAAAGGATCATTCACAATGAAAATTAAACATAACGTAAGCGTTAACTTAAGAATATAAACGTTACGGTAAAATCAAGAAGTCATACCATCATTCACGATAGGAACAAAAAACAAAACAGCAAACATACTTGGTAACCATGGAAACATAACAACGACGCCATTTCCTCATATTTTGTCGTATACTTCAGCGCTCCACGATTGTGTTCTGTTTGCAAATTACATAAGCATAAGCATGAAAGTTTGGAGTTTGCAAACTTTCATGTTAACGTCTTACGGTAATGTTTATGTCAATGCTTATGTGAATCATTGTGAATGATCCCATTTGGTAGCCTGGGCGCAAATTCTGTGTTTATGTTACGGTTATGTTTAATTTTCATTGTGAATGGGTCTTAAGCGTTACGTTCAGAATGAATCTTGTCAAATCTTACTTTGTCAATATTCAACAGATAAAATATTCCTCGTTTTAATTGATGCGATAACCAATGAAATAAGCTTCATATTACCAACATTATAGTTCCTATAATAGTAAACAGTGCTACTATGGAAAGTTATTGGAATAATTCTGTTAGATACGTCCAAGTTAAGCGCGAAAATTTCAAGTGCGAAACACAGATGACGAGAGCGATGTGTTATTGAAGTTTGTCACAAAATACCACACACAGGATTTTATCGTCTATAACTTTTCGATAAGAATAGCTTACATATTACATTTCTATAGAGCATAACGAACAAGCAATTGGCATTGAAAACCTAAGCAAACGAAAAATTGACTCGCCACGTCCAACTTGTATTGTGTTACGACATGACATCAATAACATGATATTTTGGAGTCAAATGATTTTTAATAGCTTTTATTGATTTTGTTAAAGCTTTTGATAAAGTCCGAAGAGATCTTTTATTCGACATATTACAAGAAAAAAATATTCCAAATTTGCTATTCCAAAATATAATAGAAATCTACACAGACAGCAAAATAAGTGTCAAAATAAATAACTGTATATCCGAAAGAAAATTAGTTAATAATGGAGTTCGACAAGGTTGTCCACTATCACCAACTTTATTTAATATCTATATAAACGAAATTATTTTAAAATGGAACCAAATCTACACACCAGGAATCAAAATAACCA
This sequence comes from Periplaneta americana, assembly GCF_040183065.1. NCBI lineage: Eukaryota > Metazoa > Arthropoda > Insecta > Blattodea > Blattidae > Periplaneta > Periplaneta americana. Next base: position 165,894,863 of record NC_091129.1, on the reverse strand, counting down.
GTGCTCTAACATTAAATACCTTACTCTATGCCGATGATCAAGTCATAATTTCCAATTCAGAGGATAATTTACAAAGAGGATTGTATACATTAAATAAAATATTAAAAGATTTTGGGATGGAAATTTCAGCACAAAAATCAAAAGTAATGGCATTTTTAGGACAAGACCCAGTTAGAAGTAAGATAATACACAATAACCAATGCCTCGAACAAGTGCAAAATTTCAATTATCTGGGTTGTGAAATATCTTATCAAAATGAAAAAGATGTGAACAAGAAAATTACCAAATTTACACAAATTCTAGGAATAATAAACAATACATTAAAAGCTAAATTAGTACAAAAATCTACAAGAATAAAAATATATAATACACTAGCATTACCCACCCTTCTATACGGAAGCGAGATTTGGACATTAAAGAAAAAAGACATGAACAGAATCAAAGCAACGGAAATGAAATTTTTCAGGAGGACAGCAGGATATACTCTTTTAGACCGAAAAAGGAATGAAGAAATTTTAGAACAATTAGAAGTAGAGTCAGTAGAAGAAAAAATCACCAGATACAAATTCAATTGGCTAGATCATGTAAGAAGAATGGAAAATTCAAGAATCCCAAAAATTATGATGCAATATAAACCTAGAGGACATCGTCGACCAGGAAGACCGTTAAGAAGACTGCTAGATGGGGCCGAAACAGGTCTACAGAGGCCTAATTCGTGAAGGATGATGATGATGATGATGATTTTAAAATATTTTTCGCTGTATAAAGGAATTACTCGACCAAATAAAGAAAATAGGAAATTCTTCCATAAAAAGTATTGACACACAAGCGACTATGAAAATGAAATGTTGATAGATCACGTAACTGGTGAAGCGATCCATGAGATCGGAACAAGAAGCTGAATCTACTAATGCAGGAATGGAATGAATAAGAAGAATAAGATGATATATTAACAATCGCGCACTTCGTGGTAGCTGAACATGTTACAAGCATGTAAAGTCAAGCAGTTATAGGAACTTGTTGTTTTTCACCTATGCGTACTCAGCTCAGCCGTAGAGCTTGACGGTTATTGCTCAGAGTCCTTTCCCTTTCGTTAAATAAAGAAACTGCGAAAAAAATCCCGACGTGTATGGCTGCTCTCCATCCAGTCAACGACCCCTCAACTACTAGCAGGTGCGCATGTAACCTATATTTTTATAAGTGGAAGTGTTAGTGTTACGAGTACGCGCTGCTTCTACGTAGCCGTGTTAAAAACCGTTTTCTTGCATTCCGTCATATCGCCACTTCAGAATAAATACGCTCATACTACACAAAATTGGAAAGAAGGATATCCAAACTGCATTCTGAAAGACGAAAAACTTGTCGAAACGTCTCACAAACGTATTTTCAAAGAGCAATTAGTTTTAAGTCAGTATTTTATTACACCATCCTTCCCCATAGTGCAGTGGACTCTCGTTAGAACGCTGCTTGGAGTCCTCATGGGGAAGGAATATTCTCTTCAAATTTCGGTCAGTGTATAGGACCGGTGCTTATCCATTATCGTGAAAAATTTGAAAAGCTACGATAGGAAGCGAAATTATGTTCCGAAATCCAGCTGTAAAAGCTAGGGGGATGATCATATTGACCTCACGTAGCCCGTGCTGATTGTATGACCGTTCACCTCATAGAACGTGGACGTGAGGCTAGCAGGCGAGTGGTTGGCCATTGACCATACATAGGCTATCGTGTCACGGATTATGGATTTTATTTATTTATTTTATTGATTTCAATTTAAATATACAGAATAAAGAATATAATTACAAAACAAACAAGAGAAATAGAAATAAAATTATATTAACAATATAGGCTAAAAAAAGGAGATACAGTAGTATTAACAAAATTTGAGACCGAATGAGCAGCGCTCGTGTTCGGTCGCAGTTCAGATATAATATTAATAGGCCTATAAGAGAATATAAAATAAAATAAAATAGGAAATAGAATTAAAATTACAGTTACAGAAATTATATAATACAATATTAATATAAGAGAAATATAGAACATAAAAAAATAATAAAAATAAAAACAGTAAAATAAAATAGGAAATAAAATTTAAATTACAGCGGCAATGGAATGATAGATATATACATTTAAATTTTCTATACACTGGATGTAGTATAGTCTGTGTCTGTGCGTGCGTGTGTGTGTGTATGTATGTATGTATGTATGTATGTATGTATGTATGTATGTATGTATGTATGTATGTATGTATGTATGTATGTATGTATGTTAATTTCAATTTATATTTTGACTTTATTCTACTTTTACCACCACACCTGTCAACAATGTGACTTTTATTTCCTAATATTCACCCTACAACAATGGGTATTCCACTCGAAACAGCAACACAATAGTCGTTGTGACCTGTTAAAAGATCTCAAAACGTGGTTTGATAGCAATCTGCTTCACTTAAATGTTAAAAAGACCGGATATATTTACTTTCACAATTCTCAAAAGAGAAATTTGAAGGACATCAATATTTCTGTTCAAGATCAATACTTATGTAAATGGGAAACTACTAAATTCTTGGGCGTTACATTTGATGATTGTTAGTCTTGGAGACCCCATTGCACAAGTTTAATTTCTAAGCTCAATAGCATTTGTTATCAAATCAGAATTTTGAGGACGATAATAAATCACGATGTATTAATGTCTTATTATTTCGCACACGCCGAGTCAAGGCTTTCATATGGTATTTGTTTTTGGGGATCTGGAACCATGCTGAATGATATATTTATTGCTCAAAAGCGTATTGTCAGATGCATAGCGGGTGTTGACAGTAGGACCTCTTGTAGGGAACATTTTTTACAATATAATATTCTTACTGTTTATGGTTTATACATTTTTAATGTTTTACTACTAATTTATAAAAAATTGTCTGATTTTCATCAAAATTGTGATTTCCATGCCTACGACACTCGTAACAAAAATAGTTTAACTATTCCAGCTCACCATCTTACAAACACTAGTAGAACATACATGGTCTTTGGTATTAAAATATACAACAGTTTGCCTGATGGCATCTAATATACAAAAAATTCTCTGAAATTTAGGAATTATATAAAAACGAAATTAATAAAATTGTGTCCCTACAGTCTTGAGGATGCACGCATGGGCCGTTGAAATGAATATATATATATATATATATATATATATATATATATATATATATATTATATTTGACTTATTTTAAATTAAATTGTAATTGTATATATTTGACCATGTCTATGCATACATTATGCCATCGACAATAAAGTTCTATCTATCTATCTATCTATCTATCTATCTATCTATCTATCTATCTATCTATCTATCTATCTATCTATCTATCTATCTATCTATCTATCTATCTATCTATCTATCTATCTATCTATCTATCTATCTATCTATCTATCTATCTATCTATCTATCTATCTATCTATCTATCTATCTATCTATCTATCTATCTATCTATCTATCTATCTATCTATCTATCTATCTATCTATCTATCTATCTATCTATCTATCTATCTATCTATCTATCTATCTATCTATCTATCTATCTATCTATCTATCTATCTATCTATCTATCTATCTATCTATCTATCTATCTATCTATCTATCTATCTATCTATCTATCTATCTATCTATCTATCTATCTATCTATCTATCTATCTATCTATCTATCTATCTATCTATCTATCTATCTATCTATCTATCTATCTATCTATCTATCTATCTATCTATCTATCTATCTATCTATCTATCTATCTATCTATCTATCTATCTATCTATCTATCTATCTATCTATCTATCTATCTATCTATCTATCTATCTATCTATCTATCTATCTATCTATCTATCTATCTATCTATCTATCTATCTATCTATCTATTGCACTCCACAGGACGACAATGACAATTCGCATGTATTATTGAGAAGAACAACAGTGTGCTCCTAATTTCAATTAATGTTCACAAAGCACTAAATGAAGAACAAAACTGTCAGTTGTCAGTTCACAATTCGCTTGTAGTTCGCTTGGGGTTCGTGTTTCCGTTTCCTCGCGCGCTCCTTCTCGCCAGACGCGCGCGAAACGAACCGACGCGACCAGAATATTCCAGACGGATGCCACAATATTTACATTTTAATCGAATGTTACAAACAAGTTAAGGGACTGATTTAAAGCTTGTTTGAAGCCACGATTTCTGACTCGAATCCCGTTCAAAACAAAGATGTCTTACGACTGTGGATATGACGTGCATTTTGCTACCGTACACTCCATGAATCTTATGGAATGTCTGTTCGGTATGAGTTTGAGAAAAAGTTCAAATATGTTGCTATAAACATTCAAAATACGTCATTACTATGATAGAGTAGTAGGGTATACAGGATATGTTTGCAATTTATTTTGTTGTTATTTAGAAGATATTTATATATTTTATCCTGAATGTATTATTTTTAGACACATTTTTAATCTTCAGTGTCCATTCAGAGACGCTGAGGTGACGACATAATTATAGCTGAACAAAGATTGAATGAGAATTTAAAGGAGAACTAAATATTAGATCCTTTAACCACTTAATTCACCAAATCCGACAGCGAATCGACGTCTCGTTCTTTCATGGTTTGATTGGTTTAAGAGGGCCGAACTTAGGACGTGGCGATACACTTAAATTCACAGCGGCCTATGTGTGATGCTTTTTCAAAGTCCGACGAGTGGCTGTTAGGTGGCAACTGTGTATCCGATCTGACAGGCGGGTCAATCTACCTCAGCCTGCAGGGTTAGGTCCCATTCCCAGATGAGACCTTGAACCCCGGAGCCCCAAGATCTTAGAATTTATATCAATATTGGAAATAGGTACTTCCCCCAAGACTTCACTTCTGGTGATTCTATCTATCCGTCCATCCATCCATCCATCCATCCACAACCCTACCTACACACCCACCTACCCAGCCATCCATTTTTATTTATTTATTTATCTGTGTAGTTATTTATTTACTTATTTATCTGAATTTCTTTACTCATTTACTTTATTTATTTATTTATTTATTTATTTATTTATCTGTGTAGTTATTTATTTACTTATTTATCTCAATTTCTTTACTCATTTACTTTATTTATTTATTTATTATTTATCTGTGTAGTTATTTATTTACTTATTTATCTGAATTTCTTTACTAATTTACTTTATTTATTTATTTATTTAGTTATTTATTTATTTATTTATCTGTGTATTTATTTATTTATTTATTTATTCTGATGAAGTTAAGGCAAACAGGGTCTCTCTTCCAAACCACTATAATATTACGGATGCTAGATAGATACAATGAGGATGAGATATGTTGGTAGAAACTGAAGTACCCTAACAAAACCGCTCTGCAACGTCACTTTTTCAACACGGATTTCATCACGATTAAGCCAGAGATCAAACCCGGGCCACCTACATGGAACATCCGAGTGAGCTACAGATGCTGCCCGTTCTTATATGACATACATGTGAGAAAACAGACAATTGACTGAGCTATAGTTAAGCTGCTAACGTTCCCAATTCTCATTTCATTCAGTGTTATATTGGAGTTCAAAAGGAATTCTCTAAAACGTCTACTAGCAGCACACATGTACGAAGTAAGAGCAACAGAGAAAATCGTGTGATAAAATGTCAAATGATTTCTCGAAGTCTAGGACTGGTCGGTTTTCACGATGGGAGTCCTGGATCGCAGACGCAAGCAGTCCGCGTTGGTTACGCTCCGGTTCATCTGCGCGATGTGCTGACCACCTTGGGCTGATCTTTGCTCAGCGTCCGACAGGAGCACAAGAAACAATGAGAACAAAGGAAGAGATTGTGTACAAGTCTCCGTGGCGATAAGAACAGATAATCTCTGTGCTAGACAGACCACTTTAGGCTGGTTTATCTGATTACTGAAGAAAATTAAACATTCTGGTTGAAAATGGAAGAAAATGACGTGATCTTTAATTTTCCATTGAATAGAGGATAAAAAAGTAGGCTATTAACAGGCGCAGTAATTATGTTGTTGTTTAGTCAGCTGTCCGAAGACAGGTCTGAACCTCACAAGTGGTACCAACAAACCATCACTTATGAGGCAGCTACGTCAGGAGATAATGGGATACTGTGTGTGAGTTCCTTTCCCTCTCCATTGCAAACATCGCCGATTATAGCGGTTTCAGAATAAGAAGGCATATGGCCTAAGCCAATTGAGTGCTAGCTACAGTTCGACGTTGTCACAGTGCACGGTGCACGAGACGTGGAAGACAGAGACAGCAAATAAGGACAGAACATATCAGTAGCAGCACTCTCGCGGGTCGAGACCTGTTTGTTCATTGTGTGTAATGTTTAAATATAATTACTCTTACTGAAGTAATTCTCAACTCAATTTTTATTACTTCTTCGCTTCATAGATCAGTAACTCTTGGAGTCACTGACTTGCGAAATAAAGTGACAGATATGTAGAAATTTACTTTGCTAATGTCTGAGAAAGAATGTTTTAATTCTTACTCAGACTTCCTTGTACAGCGAAGCTGAATTTATTATTGTTTATTTCTCCAGAGGAAAGATAAGGTACAGTTTGTTTGTAGGGGCAGCCTAAGAATCTAGCGATAACAAAACGAAAACATATCTGTAGATACGTCATTTAGTATTGAAGTTAGAAAGTATTTTATTTTTCCTCCGTTAAATGAAGCCTATATAATTTAATTTAATTCTCTTGCTTATACATACCTAGGGGTCCAGGGTTCTACAGTCTGGTTACGAATCTGGCTATAATGCAACGTAATCATAATGTCTGTTCATATATAATTCAGTACTCATACTGAAACTGTAGATTATTTTATATTTCTTTGTTAAACTAAGTCCAACTTTATTTTATCACCTAATTTTTACATATCTAGAGGTCCAGTGTTCCATATTCTTTCTAAGAATCCGGCTATAAGAATATAAGCATATCTGTTCATATGTAGGCCTAATTCAGTACTCATATTGAAATTGAAGATTACCGTACTTTCTTTTACTTTGTTAAATCAAGTCTATCTAATTTAATTTAATCCTCAAGCTTATACCTACCTAGAAGTCCAGGATTCTATGTTCTATCACTCTGGCCTGTGGCAATATAAACCTACGAGTGAAGGTAGTTGTACAGAAGCGAATATGAAAACCGTAATCCAATAATATCGTTAATATATTGAAGATAAAATTGTATATTAGAAAAAAAACGTATAGATTGTAATATATATATATATATATATATAAAACGAAAGGTGTTTAAAATAGAAATTGAGTTTTGGAATTATAAAATCTCCTCGTTCCTAGCATGCCTGTATTTATTTTAAAAGTGAAATGTAGTTAATGTGCTTCATTTTATAAAGTTTTCTAATGCTCTTAAGGAAGAATGTTGTTAATGCTCGTCGTATAATTCATGGAAAAAGAGGCAGGAGTGTTTATGTTTACAATATCATCCAAATATCTCATATGTTTATGCAATATTTCGTCTTATACCATGTATAATATTCCAATGAAAAGTGAAAATCATACCTATGATTATTCTCAGCTTTCTTCTTCTTTCCACGTTCTATTATAATGGCACTGCTAACACATAACTACTAATGTATTTAAAATATCGTACGATGAAGTAATACACGGTTCTGAAAATTGTACAAGTAATTAACACGTTTGTTTTGCGTTATTTTCCAGGAGAGGTAAATTCAAGTGTACAACCTATTTTAATTGTCTCTTTGTCCTATCCAAGAATATGAGATAACGTATGCACTTCTAAACCATACGCCTCTGCAGTCAGATTCTTTGTTTGTGAAGAACTGACTCGCATTGCATCGTAAGATAGTCCTTTAAAAAATTATATACAAAAATACCGTACTCCTCGCTTGTGATTGTAGGACTATCCTTTTGCGTATAACAGATGAAACACCAGAGCCAATTGCAATCCCTTCAAGAGACATTGTTACGGTAAGTTACACATCACACAAGAGAAAACAGTCCACATCTGAATTTGAAAATAAACAGATTCTATCTTCGTTCACAGAGACGGAATTCAGAGCAAAATATGTTCTATGCTGTAGGTTGGATATCTCTGTTTAGTCTTAAAGCGATAACACGCGAACCAGTTGACATACAATTGCCATTCTTGTACTGTTGGATTCAGAATTCGGAGCTCTATCGAATGCCATAGCTTAAAATTCATTCCTAGCCATAACTATTGTGCGCGCAAGAAAGAAACTAATACGCGACGCTTCAGCGAGACTTCGCGACGATTTAAACTAGGCAACACCGCTTCACTGTCACTGGCTAGTCGACATAGACCGGCCTGAACTAGCTCCGCCTTATATGCCTTCTTATTCTGAAAGCGCTTTAGCTACATATTTCACTAATCAGACTTGAAATGTATACAAACAATCATTTTCCTCCGACACATCGCCAAGTGAGATGTACTGCCTGATAATAGATGTAGGCTACATATCAGCCAGAACCTCAGTCAGATGATAGTAATTTACCTATATTATGACATTTTAAAGAAAAATATGTCCCAGAATCTTAAAAAGCCTTTTTCGCAAAAATGGCACCCTTTGCTCTTGCAGATGCCTTGTTGGCTTCGAACTAGCTCCAGGCAAAAGTGTGTGTGTGTGTATCCAATGCCTACCCACTTCACTTATGTGATTCGGATTTCGCATATTGCGGATAGATGGCAGCACTGTGACCCATTTTTCTAGTTGTACACCACTTCGGCGGGCCACGCTGTACATGATGTGTATCTGTGGAGAGTTATGTAGTGTACTAGGGTGAGTGTATGTGTAAGGCAGTGTCTGGAATGAGTGATGATGGTGAAGATGAGGAAGGGAGAAGGGGAAACCCGGTGCCGGCACGTAGCCTAGTCCTGTCGAATAGCATCAATAGCCAGGCTTAACGTCCCCATCCGACGGACGAATCACTATCAACAGTGACATATGCCTTCTCTTCATACACACTGCGGAGAGATTTGGGATTTACCCAGGCATATTGGTGCACAATCTAGAGATTAGTAGTAGTCCCGAGTTAGAAATTTTACATGAAAATTTCTGACCCCGCCTGGAATCGAAACCAGGCCGGCTAGTCTGAGGCAGACACGCTACCACAGAGATAACTCGGCGGACTGCTCCAGGCAAAAGTAGTCGGCCATATCTCGCACACAGAGTTTATTTGTGGTTTGGGCGTCATTAAATAGAAATATTATACTGCTATATCTTAACTGAAAATGTCTGTGTCTACATCCCAACTTTTACTGCACATAACCTATAGATTAAGTGATAGGATAGGATAGGATAGGATAGGATAGGATAGGATAGGATAGGATAGGATAGGATAGGTTAGGTTAGGATAGGATAGGATAGCATAGGATAGGATAGGATAGGATTATTGGGATAGAATCAGATAGGATAGCATAGGAAGAGACAGAATAAGATGGAATAGGATAGGACGAGATGGGGCGGGACGTGATAGGATAGTATATCATAGGATTGGATAGAATAGCATAAAACAGAATGGGACGGTGCGGGATGGGGTAGCACAACGGCAAGGATAGGATAGACGGAATTTGGTACAAGAGAACAGTAATTTATACACTGTAGAACACGACTGGATGGGACAACATAGATGGGGATAGAATAAGGCAGAACAATACGGAGCAAGAGAGGAGAGGAAAGAATAGTGTAGGACAGAACAGTATAAGATAGGAGAGAATAGGAGAGGATGGGATATCATGGGATAGAGCAGTATAAGACAGGATAGGATAGGATAGGATATGATATGATATGATATCATAGAAGAGCATAAAATATTATGAGACAAGATAGTATAAATAGGATAGAACAGGATAGGATAGGACAGAATAAGGATAAAGTAGTATAGGACAGGACAGTGTCAGATAGGATAACTAGGAAAGGACAGGATAACATAGACAGGAAAGGATAAGGTAGGATAGGGTAGAACATAATAATAATAATAATAATAATAATAATAATAATAATAATAATAATAATAATAATAATAATAATCAGGGAAAGGATTTATATGTAAATACATATTTACTTATAAAGCTAATATAATTTATATTTTGCATTATCTTTATGTTTCACAATGTGTAGGGTTGAAAAATCCTACTTTTATTTTCCATATTTTTCCATATTTTAGAGTTTAGTACATATTTTCGTTAATTTCCATATATTTTCCATATTTCATATAAAACAGTCCATATTATATTAGGTTTAACAATAAAACAAAACAAAATTCCATTAACTTTTAAAAATACATTTCAACAATAGAGATTTAAACACATGTTCAGTAATCCCTTTAACATCAGAGTTATTTGAAAATTAGCAGTCCTATCAACAATGGGAAAGTAAGTTACAAAACTGTATTAATTTAATTTAAAATTTTTAACAGACTTCAGTTGTGCAGCTCAACAGTTAAATGCCAGTCAGAGTACACATAGGTTCAGTTTTGTAAATCATACTATAAAGACGGTAAATATGCCAAAAGTACGTCATTCAGTCAATTTAAAATCAAAACTAACAAGTTACATTTCAGAATTTAAAGAAGATGGTTTATCAACTGACAATAAAATATTATTTTGTAATTTGTGTCAGTGTGCAGTATCATCTACACAAAAGTTCCTGGTGCAACAACACATTACAACTAGTAAACATCAGGCCAACAAACAACTAAATTCCAAGCAGAGACAATTGTTTTTAACACAACCAACAACATCGAATGTAAGATCTGAGTTTAACATCGACCTGTGCCGTTCTCTCATCTCTGCTGATATTCCTCTCTACAAACTAAAGAATAAGGTCTTCAGGGAATTCCTTGAAAAATATACTCAACATACAATCCCGGATGAGTCAACACTTAGGAAGACGTATGCTCCATCCATCTACGATGAGACAATACAGAAGATAAGAGATGAAATTAAAGATAGTTCAATTTGGGTTTCCATTGATGAGACTCCCGACAAAGAAGGTAGACTTGTTGGTAATGTAGTTATCGGTTTGTTAAGTGAACAATATTCTGAACGAATTCTTTTACATTGTCATGTTCTAGAAAAGTGCAATAACAAAACTATAGTTAAACTGTTCAACGAAGCTATGGGTATCCTGTGGCCAAAGGGTATTATGTACGATAATGTGTTATTCTTTATTAGCGATGCTGCCCCTTATATGGTCAAAGCTGGACAAGCATTATCTGTTGTATATCCTAAATTGACTCATTTTACTTGTGTGGCGCATGCATTTCATCGTGTGGCAGAAGTGGTCAGAGACAATTTCCCTAAAGTAGATTTGTTGATTTCATCAGTGAAAAAAGTATTTCTCAAAGCTCCCAGTAGAGTTAACGTGTTGAAAGAAATGTACCCTGAAATTCCATTGCCACCAAAGCCAATTTTAACTAGATGGGGTACATGGCTAGAAGCAGTTGAATATTATGCCGAACATATAGACTCTATTAACAATGTTCTCCTTGCATTGGACTCTGAAGATGCAGTCTCAATTGATACTGCGAAAACAGTTACCTGTGACATAAGTGTGAAGAATGACTTAGCTCACATTCAGCATACATTTTCATGCATCATAAAAACGCTCAAAAGTCTCCAAAATAGGCACCTTTCACTATCTGAAAGTTTTGAAATTATAAATAGTACTGTGGAACAACTGAATCGTGGTAGAGGTAAAGTTGCAGATGCAGTAAGAGCTAAGGTGGACACTGTACTTTCAAAAAACCCTGGATATGAAGAACTACAAAAGGTTGTTGCTGTGATGAGTGGTGAATCAACAGTGAAGATTAACTTGGACTTATCCCCAGCAGACATTGTGAAATTGAATTATGTACCAGTTACTTCTTGTGACGTCGAACGCTCTTTTAGTCAGTATAAATCTATCCTCAGAGACAATAGAAGAAGATTCACTTTTCAGCACTTGAAAGAAATGTTTGTAACCTATTGTTATGGTAACAGACAATAAAAATTGTGTTTTGTTGAAACTACATTGGAAGATAAGGTACGTCCATTATATTTTTTGTTTAGTTTGATTAAAATGTACCAATATTTAACGTACATAGTCATTTTTTTATAATTTTAAGTCCATATTTAATTCCATATTTTGGTAAAAATCCATATTTAATTCCATATTTTGGTAAAAATAACTACATATATATTTACATATTTCATATATTTTTAGTACATATAAATCCGTTCCCTGATAATAATAATAATAATAATAATAATAATAATAATAATAATAATAATAATAATTTATTTATTTAATCTGGCAGCTAAGGCCAGTAGGCCTTCTCTTCCGCCCAGCCAGACTCTAATTCTAATTGAATACAATTGCTTACATAGTTATTACATTAATATCTAGACCATAAAACAACATGAAAGTAAATAATGAAAGTTGGGTAAGTAATGTTAGTGTGACAATAATAAACATGGGTAAGAAATAGTAATAATAATAATAATAATAATAATAATAATTTATTTATTTAATCTGGCAGCTAAGGCCAGTAGGCCTTCTCTTCCGCCCAGCCAGACTCTAATTCTAATTGAATACAATTGCTTACATAGTTATTACATTAATATCTAGACCATAAAACAACATGAAAGTAAATAATGAAAGTTGGGTAAGTAATGTTAGTGTGACAATAATAAACATGGGTAAGAAATAGTAATAATAATAATAATAATAATTTATTTATTTAATCTGGCAGAGCTAAGGCCAGTAGGCCTTCTCTTCCGCCCAGCCAGACTCTAATTCTAATTGAATACAATTGCTTACATAGTTATTACATTAATATCTAGACCATAAAACAACATGAAAGTAAATAATGAAAGTTGGGTAAGTAATGTTAGTGTGAGAATAATAAACATGGGTAAGAAATAGTAATAATAATAATAATAATAATAATTTATTTATTTAATCTGGCAGAGCTAAGGCCAGTAGGCCTTCTCTTCCGCCCAGCCAGACTCTAATTCTAATTGAATACAATTGCTTACATAGTTATTACATTAATATCTAGACCATAAAACAACATGAAAGTAAATAATGAAAGTTGGGTAAGTAATGTTAGTGTGAGAATAATAAACATGGGTAAGAAATAGTAATAATAATAATAATAATAATAATAATTTATTTATTTAATCTGGCAGAGCTAAGGCCAGTAGGCCTTCTCTTCCGCCCAGCCAGACTCTAATTCTAGTAGAATACAATTGCTTACATAGTTATTACATTAATATCTAGACCATAAAACAACATGAAAGTAAATAATGAAAGTTGGATAAGTAATGTTAGTGTGACAATAATAAACATGGGTAAGAAATAGTAATAATAATAATAATAATAATAATAATTTATTTATTTAATCTGGCAGCTAAGGCCAGTAGGCCTTCTCTTCCGCCCAGCCAGACTCTAATTCTAATTGAATACAATTGCTTACATAGTTATTACATTAATATCTAGACCATAAAACAACATGAAAGTAAATAATGAAAGTTGGATAAGTAATGTTAGTGTGACAATAATAAACATGGGTAAGAAATAGTAATAATAATAATAATAATAATAATAATTTATTTATTTAATCTGGCAGCTAAGGCCAGTAGGCCTTCTCTTCCGCCCAGCCAGACTCTAATTCTAATTGAATACAATTGCTTACATAGTTATTACATTAATATCTAGACCATAAAACAACATGAAAGTAAATAATGAAAGTTGGGTAAGTAATGTTAGTGTGACAATAATAAACATGGGTAAGAAATAGTAATAATAATAATAATAATAATAATAATTTATTTATTTAATCTGGCAGCTAAGGCCAGTAGGCCTTCTCTTCCGCCCAGCCAGACTCTAATTCTAATTGAATACAATTGCTTACATAGTTATTACATTAATATCTAGACCATAAAACAACATGAAAGTAAATAATGAAAGTTGGGTAAGTAATGTTAGTGTGAGAATAATAAACATGGGTAAGAAATAGTAATAATAATAATAATAATAATAATAATAATAATTTATTTATTTAATCTGGCAGAGCTAAGGCCAGTAGGCCTTCTCTTCCGCCCAGCCAGACTCTAATTCTAGTAGAATACAATTGCTTACATAGTTATTACATTAATATCTAGACCATAAAACAACATGAAAGTAAATAATGAAAGTTGGATAAGTAATGTTAGTGTGACAATAATAAACATGGGTAAGAAATAGTAATAATAATAATAATAATAATAATAATAATAATAATTTATTTATTTAATCTGGCAGCTAAGGCCAGTAGGCCTTCTCTTCCGCCCAGCCAGACTCTAATTCTAATTGAATACAATTGCTTACATAGTTATTACATTAATATCTAGACCATAAAACAACATGAAAGTAAATAATGAAAGTTGGATAAGTAATGTTAGTGTGACAATAATAAACATGGGTAAGAAATAGTAATAATAATAATAATAATAATAATTTATTTATTTAATCTGGCAGCTAAGGCCAGTAGGCCTTCTCTTCCGCCCAGCCAGACTCTAATTCTAATTGAATACAATTGCTTACATAGTTATTACATTAATATCTAGACCATAAAACAACATGAAAGTAAATAATGAAAGTTGGGTAAGTAATGTTAGTGTGACAATAATAAACATGGGTAAGAAATAGTAATAATAATAATAATAATAATAATAATAATTTATTTATTTAATCTGGCAGAGCTAAGGCCAGTAGGCCTTCTCTTCCGCCCAGCCAGACTCTAATTCTAATTGAATACAATTGCTTACATAGTTATTACATTAATATCTAGACCATAAAACAACATGAAAGTAAATAATGAAAGTTGGGTAAGTAATGTTAGTGTGACAATAATAAACATGGGTAAGAAATAGTAATAATAATAATAATAATAATAATAATAATTTATTTATTTAATCTGGCAGAGCTAAGGCCAGTAGGCCTTCTCTTCCGCCCAGCCAGACTCTAATTCTAATTGAATACAATTGCTTACATAGTTATTACATTAATATCTAGACCATAAAACAACATGAAAGTAAATAATGAAAGTTGGGTAAGTAATGTTAGTGTGACAATAATAAACATGGGTAAGAAATAGTAATAATAATAATAATAATAATAATAATAATTTATTTATTTAATCTGGCAGCTAAGGCCAGTAGGCCTTCTCTTCCGCCCAGCCAGACTCTAATTCTAATTGAATACAATTGCTTACATAGTTATTACATTAATATCTAGACCATAAAACAACATGAAAGTAAATAATGAAAGTTGGGTAAGTAATGTTAGTGTGACAATAATAAACATGGGTAAGAAATAGTAATAATAATAATAATAATAATAATAATAATAACAATAATAACAATAAGAAATTTAGATATTTATCTGTAATATATATAACCATTAAACATTGAGAAACCTGAAAGAGCTATTATTGTTAACAAGAATTGTTAGAAAAATATTTCGTTAGCCTATTCTTAAATTGGTTTGATGTCTGACAGTCCCTGACATTACTCGGTAGGGAATTCCAAAGTCGAGGAACAGCCACAGTGAAAGAAGATGAATATGAGGATGTTCGGTGGGAGGGAATGGATAATATTGAGGAGTGTTGTGATCGTGTGTCTAGGTTATGATGGGTGGATAAATTTTGAAAACGAGACGCAAGATAGACAGGAGTGGAGAAATACAATATGTAAAAGAGAAGGGAAAGACAGTGGATTTTCCTACGATCTTCTAGACGGAGCCAGGACAACATTTCGAGGGATGGTGTCACGTGATCAGCCCGGCGAATATTGCAGGCGAAACGGACGCACATATTATGAACACGTTGTAGTCTCTGCGCCGAAGTAACGCTTAGGTCAGTACGCAGAATATCACAGTAATCGAAGTGGGGCATCACGAGTGTTTGCACAACATTTTTTTCATGGAAAAGGGTAGAAAATTCTTCAATCGCTTAACGAGTGGATTAATGAGAATACTTATAGATTAGAGTAGAGTAGAATAGAATAGAATAGAATATGACTAGTCAGGATAAAATAGGATAATAAAGCGTAAGATACACTGTGTTCAGATATGTCTATAACATGACAGGATAGAAGAGGATAGACTGCAACGGGAAGGGAGGGAATGACGACAATAAACCAAATATAAGAAGAAAAAGAAGAAAAGGAAACGAATTTTAAGAGCCACAAGTTCAAGGAAAGTCAGGAAGCAAGATCGTCAGAATTCCGCTTAGTTAACAATCAGACTACATCATTGTTGTATTCGTAAACTCTGAATTTCAAGAGTGTAAATTCAATCTAGAAAGATTTAACGGAGTGTCTGTATCCCTACACTGAAGAGAATTCAAGGCGAAACCAATGGAACCCTGAAAAGAAGCTGAAACAAAAGCCCCATCCATCCAGCCAGCCACCCACGCCGCATCTAACAGCCCTGCGTGGCACCGCCATTACGTGTCGGATTGTTTCAGATGTGGAGATGTGAGACAATATATTTGCCTATCACTCTCACTGCAGACTGTAATTAAGGCGTAAACTGGAACACATCATCGTAATGCATCAATCTGTTCCACAATCTAAACAACAAACAAGCCTACCAGGTTCTCACGGGTGTGAGAAATTTGAGATATTTGAGAATACGAGAGGGTCTCGAAAAGCCCATTTTAGTTTCAATTACTACGTATGAACAAGCAACCTTGAAATTAGCATTACCGCAAAACTTACACTGAAAATGGAACTTAAAATTAATGATATACAGTATATTCATTATTAGACCCCTATTCTTATTTATTTATTTATTTGATTTATTTATTTGATTTATTGATTTATTTGACTTATTTATTTACTTATTTGATTTATTTACTTGATTTACCTATTTATTTTATTTATTTATTTATTTATTTATTTATTCGTTTATTTAATTTATTGATTTATTTATTTATTTATTTGATTTATTGATTTATTTGACTTATTTATTTACTTATTTTATTTATTTATTTATTTATTAGTTTATTTAATTTATTGATTGATTGATTTATTTATTTATTTGATTTATTGATTTATTTGACTTATTTATTTACTTATTTGATTTATTTATTTGATTTACTTATTTATTTGATTTATTTATTTATTTGATTTATTTATTTATTTGATTTATTTATTTACTTATTTATTTGATTTATTTATTTGATTTATTCATTTATTTGATTTATTTATTTACTTATTTAATTATTTATTTGATTTATTTATCTATTTATTTATTTATTTATTTATTTATTGACTTATTGATTTGATGTATTGATTTATTTTATTTATTTGATTTATTTATTTACTTAGGCCTATTTAATTAATTTATTTGATTTATTTATTTTATTTATTTATTTGATTTATTTATCTATTTATTTATTTGATTGATTGATTGATTTATTTATTTATTTATTTATGTATTGATAATGGTAAGCCTCCTATTGGAATTTTTTCTGATCTTAGCAGAGCTTTTGACTGTGTGAATCATAACCTTCTTCTGGCTAAGATTGAAAGATATGGTATTCGTGGGATAGCGTTGAAAAGGTTTGCCTCTTATCTTCAAAACAGTCCGTTTCACAGCATCCAGGTTGCCACAGTTACTTCTAATGGCATTTCCATAATACTCTTGCAATGTATCAATAACAGGGTTTGTTAGTCTTCCTGCACTCTTGATGTTCTTCCCAACTGATATTTTGGTGTTACCTAATTGCTCTTTCAACTTCCTAAGTCAAGTTCCCATTCCTTTTTTTTTACATGGCCCACACACTCCAACTTACTGTAGTTGTAGGGACATAATACGGCGTACTATTAGAAATAGTTGTAAAATATTTACAGTCACCACAAATAGTTCCTGAAATATCAATGTTTATATAAAAGGATGCAGTATTAGATAAAGTGTAGTTGACCTAAACTAATTTAATGAAATTAATTACACACACTTATAATAGGAATTTTTATATAAATACCACTTCAAAATATACATAAAGTCCAAATTATAACATACGACTAAAAACAAAAAAGTAATCTCTTTCTCTCGTGCAATAATTGTGAAAACATATTTCAAGATTTCCCCGGTTTTTATCAAAATAAATTAATAAGAAATAACTCTAAATTACATACAGTAATTGGTTTATTTCTAAGACTTTAAGCCTTATAATAATCAAAAATCAAATTAAACACTAGGGGCTTCTGAGGGACAAAGCATAAAAAGCCAGTCTTGAAATTAATACTCGTAATTTGAAAGGCACAAAAAGAAGCCCACTATTATAAATGACTTATGTTTGGAAGAGAAAATGTAATTTTAATAAACTATAAGCCTAATAGATAAATGAAGCTTAAGGTAAAATTATCTTTCAGATAAGTTTTTCACATCCGATTGTGTTTCATGCCACTTGAATTTAAGACGTGAAAAAGTAAAGATAATTAAAAACATGGATTTAAAGTTTTTCTTGTCATTATTTAATTAACTATAATTTGGTTGGTTAATTGGATTGTATATCATATAAATTGAATTTGCTCATACAAATACTGCTTTTGCAAAACACAATCCGACGAGAATGTGCAAAGCAGCAACATCCATCACATTTATGAACACTCGGTGAAGTGAAGTACGAAACGTCGACTAGGTACTAGTCACGTGGTCTGAAGCACAAACATTTTTTTATATATGCCTATAGTTCGCTTCCTTTTCAAGCATGACCAAAAAATGTATTAGTTGTGATATTTGTAATACAACTTAATAATATTTAAAAAAAAAAGATCTTGTGGCATAATATATATTAAAAAATTGTCATTTTATATCTAACAAAGCTATGGAATAAATTATTTCACACTCTACTGTAAATTTTAGCCTTTCGTGTAATTTATTAAACAAGTGTACAATTATATTATCTATTGATTTATTTTCATAAATTATAAGTGTGTCATCTACAAATCAATGAAAGTCTTTTATGTTATGGTTATTTAGGATATCACTGATAGTATTATCTTCTATGTTTTGTAGGAAGATATCGGTTTGAATTCCAGATAATGGCTTACCCAGTGCTAGGCCAACATTCTGTTTATATAATTTTTGAGCGAAGTGAAGTAATTTTGTGAAGTGACAGTATTTATTAGATTTAATTTTTGTTGGAATTTATTCAATGTTATTTGAAGGTTAATTAATTTTGCTTCGATAATATTTATAGTTTCATGAAGTGTGATATTTGTATATAAGTTTTCTATGTCAAGGGACATCAGTTCTGAATTTGGGTTAATACTCAGTTTGACTAGATTATCTATTATAAGTCTCGTGTTTTTTTTTTTATTGTATATTGATTTTGTAATTGTAAGGTTTGTTTTAACCATTTGTTAAGAGAAAATAAAAAAAAAAGCGAAAAAAACATTATAGCTGGTTGTTTATTGCAGTAAGTTGCTAACGCATCAATAATTTGAAAATCATCATTCAGTGTATTTTGAGATTATTAAATATTTTTTAAAATCTTCCTTCCCTTTGTTTATTATTCTGTTTAACCTCCTTTTTTTCCGACTTACACGCCATTACGGGAAGGGGAGGGAGATTCTTCAAATCGTTCACTAGACATCTCACAAATCCGGGCCTCCCTGGTCATGGTATTAGCATGACGCAGGTCCACCGCAGAGACATCACAGGACAATCACAAGACAACGGACAAACACCCAGTCCCGTGGACGAAAGACAAATTTCTTCCATTGCCACGCCAGGAATCGAATCGACAACGCAACACGCTGTCCACAGAGCCAGGACGGCGGACAAAACAAACATGACGATTGTCTAATCCAGCGTTGTCAGACACAGCCTAAACGGAGCGGAGCGCTCCACTATAACTCGTTGCGTGCTCCGGTGCTTCCACAGACATGAGCAAGTTCACGCTCCGACTGGACGTCTCTAGCTCCACAACGGGTTTCGGAGCTTACAACTCTGACACTACTGGTCTAATCGCTCAACTACTCCACGAAATACCGCATGATCCTTTTCAATATGTTAGGTAGTTCCGTGATATTTTAAATAACATTTTCTTGTATTTTTATTGTTGTTGTTATGGTGGTGGTGGTAAATATCTCAGCATTGAGAAAACTAATAATAATAATAATAATAATAATAATAATAATAATAATAATAATAATAATAATAATAATAATAAAACAAGCATCTTCTGCGGACCTCTGGAAAAAGAACTAAGGAAGAGACTAGTGAACTGCTTTGTGTGAAGTGTGGCAATTGGGCAGAAACATGGACATTACGAAAGAGTGAAGAGAAGCGACTAGAAGCATTTAAAATGTGGATATGGAGAAGAATGGAGCATGTGAAATGCACAGACAGAATAATAAATGAAGCTGTGTTGGAAAGAGTGGGTGAAGAAAGAATGATGCTGAAACTGATCATTGCCTAAAAAGAAACTGCCTGCTGAAGGATGCAGTAGAAGGAATGGTGAACGGGAGAAAAGTTCGGACAGAGAAAGATATCAGATGAAAGACGACATTAAGCTATATATATATATATATATATATAGATCATATGCGGAGATTAAGAGGAAGGCAAGAAATAGGAAAGAGTGGAGGAAGCAGTGAAACACCTACCGTTGGGCAGAACACTATGTATGTATATAATAATAATAATAATAATAATAATAATAATAATAATAATAATAATATAATCGGTTTTCACAAACATATTTTTTTCATACTTACTGCTTATAACTAGGTACGCCCTCAATGGAAAACCATAAAATACTAACAACTTCGGCATATACAAAATATGAAATCGTGAAAACCTATTATGTCATGTTTATGATATGTAAATTTCTTCTTTTGTATATTATTTTCTGACATTTTGCTCAGAATAAGGACCTATGAGGGACTTTATCAGGACGGCAATGAATCTCCGGGTTCCTTAAAAGCCATAAGTAAGTATTTTCTGACATTTTAAATAATGTTATTGTGTATTGCCTTACGATATTTAAATTAAATGTTTCTGCATGTTTTATGGTTTTAAATAAAACATTTGTGTACTGATTTGTGACATTTAAACAAATATAAAAACAAGTTAATGTTATACTTCATAGAATGAGTCAATTTTTGCGAATGCAATAGCTGTGTAACATTGTAAACGTGTTTCATACGCTATCTTTGTACGACAGCATTATAAAACAATTAATAAAGAAATAACATCAGATTTATAATGATGGGCAGTTTGATATCATGGTCTGTGAAGAATGGGTTTGCTATGACAACAATGATGTATTAAATATTATAGCATGACAAATCGTTGCATAATGTTAACTTTATGGCACAAGTTATGCCGTCATAATAGAAGTCATGACGTTTAAGTTGTCATGGTAATATTTTACGGCTCTAGTGCAATAATGTGGCATATTAATGCACGATTTTCTCTAACGATAAATACTGTTTATAATGATATATTTGTGTATTGCTTCATGGTATTTTAAATAACGTTCTTCTGTATTACTTTGTGATATTTAAATAACGTTCTTCTGTATTACTTCGTGATATTTAAATAATGTTCTTCTGTATTACTTTGTGATATTTAAATAACGTTCTTCTGTATTACTTTGTGATATTTTAAATAACGTTCTTCTGTATGACTTTGTGATATTTAAATTACATTTTTATGTATTTTTTCTGGCATTCTAATAGCATTCTTGTATATTATGAGACGGTTGTCGCGATATGCAAACGACATTCTTGTGTATTGTTTTATGATATTTTAAATAACATTCTTGTGCACTGTTTTGTGTTATATATATCACATTTTTGTATTGTTTTTATATTTTAAGTAACACTTTTATGTGTTGCATTTTTTTTTCATTTTTATGATATTTTAAATAATATGCCTGTGCATTGTTTTGTGATACGTAAATTACATCTTTGTATATTGTTTTATGATATTTTAAACAAAAGTCTTACGTAATGTTTTGTGACATTTAAATTACATTATTCGTATTGCTTTATGATATTTTAATTACATTGTTGTGTATTGCTTTGTGATATTTTAATTACATTGTTGTGTATTGCTTTGTGATATTTTAATTACATTGTTGTGTATTGCTTTATGATATTTTAATTACATTGTTGTGTATTGCTTTGTGATATTTAAATGACATTTATGTATTGTTTTATGATATTTTATATAGACTAACATTCTGTGTGTATTACTTTGGGACATGTAAAATTTAAGTAGTATTTTTATATATTATGATATTTTACAAATAAACAATACTTTTGTGTACTGTTTTATGATAATTGAATGTTTTGTAGGCCTACTTCTTATTGCGATATTTTAATGATATTTTTGTGTGTTGTTTTCAAATAGCGGCAGAAAAATTAATCACACATGAAACGCTTTAGAATTCGAAACTTGTGCTGGACTGCTTCCTCACAGAAATCCGAGTTAGAATATCGGAGCTGTGGACGTTATTCCGAGAGTGAGTGGCCACCGGGTGATGGGAGGAAGTCAGGACTCCCCAGAGAAGTGCTCTGTAATTAGCGACTGTAGAAGAATGCGACAATGCAACAGCGAGGCTCCTGGATCTCATCTCGTGAAGGCGAGCTTCATTATGTTTGTAATTATAACCCTTCAACAGCACGGGATATGGAGCAGCTTGTGCTCTCTTTCAAAAATAAATTCCGCCTTTCTCCTCATCACTAGTATTGATTCGATTGCTTTGAAAGTACAGGAACGGACATCATGACCAGTGAGAGAGTTATTGCAAAGTTAATACCAAAGTTGGACTACAGTTTCACACTTCACAGCTATTCAATAAAAAATGCTATAGTGCTAATAAAGTTTCAATATCTATTCTTAATCACCTATTAGCAACTATGCAACATAAAATGGAAAAGATTAAGTTTTTAGCTTGAATGTAAACTCTGTTCGTCTGGAAAATGAGAAGGAATTAACTAATCTTCTTGCTCATAAAAATGTAAATCTATGCAATAACGGAAGTTAATGCAATTACGCTAAACAAAATGAAGAAACACAAAGTATATGATTACGTCTCGTGACCAGAATATTGTACGAAATGGAAATATAAAAATTCGAAATTTATTTTTTGAAGAGGTATAGAAGTTCAAATATCTGGGAGTAACAGTAACAAATATAAATGATACTCGGGAGGAAATTAAACACAAAATAAATATGGGAAATGCCTGTTATTATTCGGTTGAGATGCTTTTATCATCCAGTCTGCTGTCAAAAAATCTGAAAGTTAGAATTTATAAAACAGTTATATTACCGGTTGTTCTTTATGGTTGTGAAACTTGGACTCTCACTTTGAGAGAGGAACATAGGTTAAGGGTGTTTGAGAATAAGGTGCTTAGGAAAATATTTGAGGCTAAGAGGGATGAAGTTACAGGAGAATGGAGAAAGTTACACAACACAGAACTGCACGCATTGTATTCTTCAACTGACAAAATTAGGAACATTAAATCCAGACGTTTGAGATGGGTAGGGCATGTAGCACGTATGGGCGAATCCAGGAATGCATATAGAGTGTTAGTTAGGAGGACGGAGGGAAAAAGACCTTTAGGGAGGCCGAGACGTAGATGGGGAGATAATATTAAAATGGATTTGAGGGAGGTGGGATATGATGATAGAGAATGGATTAATCTTGCTTAGGATAGAGACCTATAGCGGGCTTATGTGAGGGCGGCAATGAACCTCCGGCTTCCTTAAAAGCCAGTAAGTAAGAAAATAGTAAAATGAAAAACATTTTTTAATGCATAGGACCGCGTACTGGTTTTACACTTTTCCATTGCTTACATAAGTCACACGATAGAAATTCAGAATACTGTCCGAAATATCATATAATTTATTTGATTAAAATCATCTTGAAGAACGAATAGTCAATGATAAATACGAGTAGGCTAATAATATTAGTTCGTGGAACTATGTGAAGCAAAATAAAGAATATGAAAGCTGATAGGTTGCAGCCGTCAGCTGACCTTTGACACTGCAGATGTACGCAATGTAAGACGTGTAAAAGGAAATCCGAACTGGGAGTGATGCCGGAA
The DNA here is from genome assembly GCF_040183065.1 of Periplaneta americana. Lineage (NCBI taxonomy): Eukaryota > Metazoa > Arthropoda > Insecta > Blattodea > Blattidae > Periplaneta > Periplaneta americana. Next base: position 165,870,722 of record NC_091129.1, on the reverse strand, counting down.
AGTCTGACGTTTTCACCTCTCCTCACACACTCGTAGGATCCACGGGATGTAATTAAGTTAGAACTCTCCCATGAGCCGCTCGAGCAACAGTTGTTATTTTTAATAAATTCGATTAATATGTTTTATAATTTCTTGGAAAACATTTCTACTGGCGGCTCGAGATGAATTTCCATTAAGAAGCAGAGAAAACGGCGCGCTTTTAACGTAAACGTCATGTAATTATGTTAAAGTAGTACAAAAAACTGTCTGACTTTTGTATTCCGAGAAATGGAGTTTCTTTTCATATAAGATAAATTAATTGACGGGAGGATACCGACCTTGAAGGAGCTTGAAAAACGAGAAGGAATTATAATTCTAAATACATAATCATTTTATAAGCATGTCGTGATGCGTACAGATATGGCAGATAAAGAAATAAAGTTCACTTAAGTTATGTGTAACGTGATGTCGTTTTAGTACTATTACAAACATATCCGGTTTTCATTAGTTTAAAATTGTTGTTAAAGAATAAAATAAGTTCCGATGACGATCAGAAGCTTACGTTCTACAATGGCTGTCGCCGTCTTTTGTTACCAAAGAGCATTCCTTTATGTTTATTGGTTACGCTTTAATTTTCTATTCCTAATGCATTTTCCACTGCTTTACATGTAGTCCTCCACTTGTGATCGATCCTTGCATTGGTTTCGTCACAGTTGTCTACTCGTCACTGTTTAGTTCGTTTCTTCAATAAAGTTTCCATTATGGGGTTAATAAATTCAAAACTGTTTTAATTCTTTCGTTTGGTATCATTTGAACATGACTATGTATGTCAACATACTCTTTTCAACAATAACAATAATGTGTTCCACTGTATTTATTTTTATTTTTTTTTTGTTTCTTATTTTTATTACCGGTATCTAAATAGTGTTTATTTATCACTTAACGCCAATATGTATCCCACTGTGTTGTTGTTTTTTTATTAATCTATTTTTTGTGTACATTTTATTCAATTGTCGGTTTCTGGTTTAATTATGTAAATCCTACTTGGAATTGAACGGGTTACATCAGCTTCTTGTCTATGCGGATGACGTGAATATGTTACGAGAAAATCCACAAACGATTAGGGAAAACACGGAAATTTTACTTGAAGCAAGTAAAGCGATCGGTTTGGAAGTAAATATCGAAAAGACAAAGTATATGATTATGTCTCGTGACCAGACTATTGTACGAAATGTAAATATAAAAATTGGAGATTTATCCTTCGAAGGGGTGGAAAAATTCAAATATCTTGGAGCAACAGTAACAAATATAAATGATACTCGGGAGGAAATTAAACGCAGAATAAATATGGGAAATGCCTATTATTATTCGGTTGAGAAGCTTTTATCATCTAGTCTGCTGTCAAAAAAATCTGAAAGTTAGAATTTATAAAACAGTTATATTACCGGTTGTTCTGTATGGTTGTGAAACTTGGACTCTCACTCTGAGAGAGGAACATAGGTTAAGGGTGTTTGAGAATAAGGTGCTTAGGAAAACATTTGGGGCTAAGCGGGATGAAGTTACAGGAGAATGGAGAAAGTTACACAACGCAGAACTGCACGCATTGTATTCTTCACCTGACATAATTAGGAACATTAAATCCAGACGTTTGAGATGGACAGGGCATGTAGCACGTATGGGCGAATCAAGAAATGCATATAGAGTGTTAGTTGGGAGACCGGAGGGAAAAAGACCTTTGGGGAGGCCGAGACGTAGATGGGAGGATAATATTAAAATGGTTTTGAGGGAGGTGGGATATGATGATAGAGACTGGATTAATCTTACACAGGATAGGGACCGATGGCAGGCTTATGTGAGGGCGGCAATGAACCTTCGGGTTCCTTAAAAGCCATTTGTAAGTAAGTAAGTAAGTAAATCCTACTTAATTGTAAACTAATACTAATATGTATACTAATGTGTTTATTTTTATTTTTACTGTGTACATTTTTTTATTGAATTATCGGTTTCTGTTTTTATGTGATTCGTATTTGATTCTAACAACATTAATATGTATTTCAGTTGTTTATTTTTATTTTATGAGGTAAATTTTATGTAACTACTTCTTTTGATCTCATTATGTACCAAAATTGTATCAGTATGTAATTACTTAATTCCGATCCAGTTGTATGTTGAACTGATATTATACTTGATATACCGTACTTGATATTAATTGCACAAATTTGTATAGCTTAATGAAAGTATGCTACTTTGTATTTTATATATTTGTATAGTTTTGGCCGATGAATTGTATATGCTTTAAATTGAATAGTAATCTATATAGCTCTACTGATATTGTTTGTGTTTGTAATTTGAAGTAGTTTGCATGATATGTATTATCAATTTCTGTATATCACAACTGGTTGAATTGTTTATGCCTGTAAATTTAATAATCTGATTGGCTATGTATTGTATACTTTTAGTAGAGCCATCGATGTAGCTCAGTCGGCAGACTCGCCGGGCCGCTGATCCGGAGCTGCGTTCGGGCTTGGGTTGGATCCCCCTTTGGACTTTGGTTTCTTCGGAGGTTTTCCCCAGCCGTGAGACTGAAGCCGGATGGTCTATGGCGAGTCCTTGGCATCAACCCCTTTGATTTGATTACCCCCTTTGATTTGATTACCTGGTTGGGTTTTTCCGAGGTTTCCCCCACCGAAAAGGCAAATGCCGGGTAATATTTTGGCGAATCCTCGGACCTCATCTCATCTCACTACATCTCGCCAAAATGTAAAAAAATGTAAAAAAATTGTACAAAATTGTAAAAATTGTAGAAAATTACTAAATTGTAAAACTATAAAAATTTGTAAAAATTGTAATTGTAATATTGTAAAATGTTGACATGTTCCACATGTTCCAAAGCTTCATTGCTCATGTAAGATCTATGGAATAAAATAAATGAATGAATGAATGAATGAATGAATGTGTAAGCAAGTTTTAATCCTGGTTGAGTGTAAGAGAAGGCCTTACGACCTTAACTCTGCCAGGTTAAAGAAAGCCATTATTATTATTATTATTATTATTATTATTATTATTATTATTATTATTAATATTTTGATAATTTCATATTCTTTTTATACAGAATGAAAGAAGTATAAATGCATTAATTTTAAGAGCAGAATCTTTAAGTTGTAACCAAAAAGTCAAATATAATTTTGTCATTTGAAGAACTGTTTAGCCGAAAAAAATAATAATTTGTGTCCAAAGTTTGAATCCCATTTATTTATTGGGTATTGAGACGTATGAGTGGTAAGATATCAAAGCGAAGAAAAAGCCGATAAAAATATTCCTTTGTTATTTCTTCGAGAAACACTTCATTTGTGTAATAACGCACGAAATTAACTGATTAAACATGCATTCACAGTGTAACGGAACCTTCAGGGAAATCTGGCATCGCTGCACTTAAGGGTTGCTCGGCAACTGTAACCGTTTATCTGCGGTCTTACGTTGTACCTCAGCAGTAGCAAGTCTTATGCTAGCCTGTTCGTAGAATTCTAAAGGTGAAGTCAGTTAAGAACAATGCCAAAATTTACTAATCGTGATCACCTAGATATGTTTTTAATTTATGGGGAATCAAGCATTGCGCTGTTGCAACATATCCACTTCCAATACATCTCAATAGAAACTCTATTTTTTCCATAATCATTATAGACAGAGAAACGGTTATTCGAACTTATCCACTAGTTTTATTGACACCTATTATTATTTCGCATTAATGCAGTCATACCCCTTTGACCCTGTAATTTCATTTGACATCGAATAAGTAACGTTTATGCTCGACCATGCCGAAATGTAGTAATTATACACCTGGTAGCAGCCCTTTAAAGGACCTCATTAAAATACACCTATTCATTAAAGTTCACTTGTTCAGCCAATCAGAAATCACCATTGTAGCATTATAAAAGCGCAAGTATCGATTATTCTCGGATATGCAATCGAAAGACAATTAGCGAAAAGTCACGGAGGCTGGAAATCCAATACTTTCGCAGAAGGTTATGTTCTGTTACTACAATAATTAGCGTTAATTGTAAATAATATTCAAATAAATTCAATTTGCCATCTCGTTTTTCAATGTCTAAATCAATTTCCAGATTATATCAAGATTAATGTTCATGTTACGCTCTAGATTATATCAAGGTCAATGACATTCGTTCCTCGGAAAAAAATCAATACTTTCGCGTCTGCGCACATCTCACAATTTAGAAGGTCAGTTCCGCTCCTCACTTAGATAATCATAACATGAATACGTATGAAAAATTTCAAGTTAGAAATATGGTCGAGTATAAAAAGTCGTATGAAACGTGCCTATAATGGTAATTAAAACGCTTGCGCTTGCGCTTGCGCTCGTTTCATAAACAAACGTACTCGCGTCTTAATTACTACCATTATAGGCTCGTTGCATAATGTACTATTAAAACCATCTGATTGAGATTTTATAAATTTGAGTTGGCCTGCACTTTTCTGTCTCTTTGGCCTTAGGATTTTGCATTAATGTTTTTATTATTACAATGACTGCATGTAGAGTACAAATAATAATAATAATAGTAATAATAATAATAATAGTGGTTTATTAAACCTGCCAGAGTTAAGGCCATACGGCCTTCTCTAACACTCAACCTTGTAGCTTACAAATAACGTATCAGGCACAACTCCATCTCAGCTTATAGTCCGAACATCTGATCTGTGCCCCCGTAAGATATGCGAACTGAACCTTAATTCCTTTTCAGTCTCGGCAATTCATTTCTCTCCCTGTATTCCTATTTCTCTCTTTTCTATGCCCCTCTCTTTCTCTCCCCACTACTCACAATTTTGAGCCTTCTTGCGGGACAGTTTATTTGCACTTGCAGTCCAGTGTTGTCAACTCAACATGAATACTGTAGCACGGAGTGGCGAAAGAAATATTATTAAGCAAGTACGTAATGGCATTTTGCATTAGTCAATCAGCGTCATTAGACCTACTTAAATTAAATTATGAATAAGTAATAATTAACCTTACAGTATTATAAGCAATATTCAAGAGACATGACACTGTTTGACGGAAGTTTGGCAACATCCCTATTCAGCAAGGTTCGTGGCCTGGTGTTTGACGTAGTGGGAGAGAAACGGGTGGAATGGTGTGAGTAGAGGCGCTGAAGGGGCATAGATCCGATGGTCCGACAATACATTAGTTACCGCTGGAAGAGCTGAGTACTAGCAGTGTTGCAACTAATATTTTCGAATAACCTATATATATATATATATATATATATATATATATATATATATATATATATATATATATATATATATATACTAAAATTCAATCCAAAACTTTAAATCCACTGCTTTCTTTGGCGAGTAACAAAAACCTACAACAAAAACGTCTGGGTCTACGGGTCGTACTTTACATATTTCTGCTTCAGTGGTTGGACAGACTCGGCTGGTTCACAGTTTGTAGAGCTCAAAATCCCCGAAGGGGTCATACAGGCCAGAGGAGGATGACCTTCAGGTTTCCAACCAATGGACAACGAGGTTTCTAGATGAAATCTCTGTTCAACCTAATCGATCCCCGGGTAATCAGCGGACAATCCGTCAAGCAGTCTCCTTACCACCTGCTTTATGTGGCTGGTAAGTGAGCACGTATTTTATTATACGCTTGACCAGCTCCCGAGCCCAGCTGCAGGGATGTGCACATCTTATGAGGCCAACAGATTCAGTGCACACATTTGTTACGAGTTACTTGGAAGCTGTGCACTTAAAACTAAAACTTGCAGGGTACTGAACGTATATTGTAAAATAACATCATTGGTCACAATTCAAAATAAATTAAATACATAAATAAATAATAATAAATTAAACTAAAAGGTTGAAATACAGTAGAACTTGGTTATAGCGACCTCGTTTTGTGCGACACCTCGCCTATAACGTCAAATATTCTGTGGTCCCAACTAATTCCCCATAAGACATATGCTTTCCTACCTTGCTTAATACGACAAACGTATATGCGTCTACCTCGCATATAACGTCGTTTTCAACCTCAGTTTGGAATAAGATTTTCTAAGAACCAAAGTGTCTTAAGAAATATTTTGTTGAAATCTGACCCTGACAAATTCTTTACAGTCCCCTTCTGTCATAGAACTCTGGAATGCAGGCGGATTCCCCACCCCATTGTAACCTGCCCGAATTCATGCGGTATTAGATCAGTTTCGACAGGAAGTTTTCACTAAGTACACGCATTTTAACGCAGTATGCCCACTAAAAGAAGTGAGTGACGCTTTAGAAGCCATTAGAATTATGAACATGTTCTATGAAGCTAGGGAAGGGAGCAGTGAAATTGCAACTGAAATTATGAACATAGAACGTAATTTAGCTCTAGAAAGTGTGTATTGGGCAAGTAGAAGACAACAGAGCAAAATGACTGATTACTTCACTTCTAAGTAAAGTAGTTTGGTGAGTATTGAACAAGCTGTTTTAATACAGAATACTGTATTTATAATTGTAGGCCTACGTGTATTTTATTATGTTCATTGTAGGCTTAAAAGTAAATACATAAATCTAAAATAAGCCTAATTATGTGTATTATTTTTAATTTTCCACCTCACTAGACTGAAAATGTGAATCTCGGTTACTACGACACTCGTTTATAACAACATAATTTTTAAGGTCCCTTGGATGTCGTTATAACCAAGTTCTACTGTAATCTAAAAAAGAAACAATCTAAGAACAAAAATGTTAATTATCAAATTAAATTTTAAACGCCACATAGGTATATGCTGGTTTCAAAGCAAACTGCTTGTCACAACAACAACAAATTCCACAATTTGGGACATCTGGCCGACATCTACGGCTGACCACTAGGATCCAGAATACAAAGCAGAGGTTAAATTAAAAATACAATATGATTGCGGAGATAATACGGAACAATGATGAATTTAAAAATAAAGTACAATTTGAATTCGGAGAAACATGAGATGAAAATACATTGAAGAGTAATTAAATGAAGTAAAAAAATATACATATTACGTAGTATTATACACGTGATTGTGTAAAATGGATAATGAATCTCTCAATACTATTAAACAAATTTTGTTAGTGTCCTCATTAGAAAATTTAAGAGAAAGGAGAATGGTTTTGGTTAACTTAAATGAAGTTCCCCTAGCGCCAAAAAGAAGTCCTTTCACTTCCCATGTATTAATATCTATTTTGTATCTCTCACTGAAGTGAGGAATACATGGGTTGTAAATAGACTTCTTTTCATTTTTGTCATTGGCCTCTTGATCATCCTTCTCAAAACGGACAGTGGGGTCAAGAATGAGGCCTGTTTGATTCCGGCGATCGAAGGCTATAATGTTAATTCGTAATTATTTTAAACTGAAATAACTATGTATTTTTGGTAATGCGATTTTTTGCTTCGTTTTTTTTCTTTCTTTTCTTTTTATTCTTCTTTTTACATGTTCTCATCATTTTTATTCATACTACCATTTTATACGAGCTATCCCCAATATGGCTATGCATATTTTAGTCTGACCGTGCCTCTTTCAGAATAAAAATGACACTAATTACAAATGAACAGCACGAAGATGAAATATAATTTCTCAGCGAGTTATAATTACGATTTATGTGTTTTGTAAAAATTCAGTTCATTTAGAAAGAGTTACTTACTTACTTACTTACTTACTTACTTACTTACTTACTTACTTACTTACTTACTGGCTTTTAAGGAACCCGGAGATTCATTGCTGCCCTCACATAAGCCCGCCATTGGTCCCTATCCTGAACAAAATTAATCCATTCTCTATCATCATATCCCACCTCCCTCAAATCCATTTTAATATTATCTTCCCATCTAGTCTCGGCCTCCCTAAAGGTCTTTTTCCCTCCGGCCTCCCAACTAACACTCTATATGCATTTCTGGATTCGCCCATACGTGCTATATGCCCTGCTCATCTCAAACGTCTGGATTTAATGTTCCTAATTATGTCAGGTGAAGAATACAATGCGTGCAGTTCTGTGTTGTGTAACTTTCTTCATTCTCCTGTAACTTCATCCCTCTTAGCCCCAAATATTTTCCTAAGCATCTTATTCTCAAACACCCTTAATCTATGTTCCTCTCTCAAAGTGAGAGTCCAAGTTTCACAATCATAAAGAACAACCGGTAATATAACTGTTTCATAAATTCTAACTTTCAGATTTTTTGACAGCAGACTGGATGATAAAAGCTTCTCAACGGAATAATAACAGGCATTTCCCATATTTATTCTGTGTTTAATTTCCTCCCGTGTATCATTCATATTTGTTACTGTTGCTCCAAGATATTTGAACTTCTCCACCTCTTCATAAGATAAATTTCCAATTTTTATATTTCCATTTCGTACAATATACGTAGGAGCTATTATTATTTTATAATATTACAAATCATTCACTAGTACACAAAAAAAACAGACCAAATCGGATCATGATACTTTGATGATAATGGTGATACTGATGACGACGACGATGACAATAGACGATACCTATGATAAAAGAGATTAAATGTAGGCCTATCCACTTTATACACCCTGAAATTGTAATTATGATGGCGAAATGAGTCCGATAGCAATTTCTTGCTTTCATAACCTCGACACTTGAAGGAGGTGGTACTATTTTACCCGCGGGAAAGATTCGTTACTTAATTTGAATGACCCCAGAGCTATTCTAGAAGATCTGGAAACGACAAAATTCCCGCCACCGCCTGAGATTCCAATCCTTGGCCAGTCACTATACCGACTGAGCTAGCCAGCCTCAGAGGTAGCCTAATTATTATATTTTCTAATTTATTTCCCCTTTGAGTCTGTAGAAAGGAAACACTTGTAGATTTATTTATACACGAGTGAGGAGCACGAGTTTTTAAGCATGCTGTAACCTGCTATTACCGAGGGCTCCCCTTTCAACAAGTGTAAAGGAAGAGGATAAAGAACGGAGGATTTCTTTAAAAATAAATTGAAAGACTATGCTACCAGTTCTGAAACAAAAAGACAACAGCGAAGCGAAGAATGCGAGAGTGGAAAGGGAGTACAAGAGACTGCGGAGTTATTCCTGCTGAATATGAGAGGCCAGATCTTGTATTGATACCAAACGCTCAACACTTGTCGACATTCAAGTAATTTTATTGTACTCATATCCATACACACAGGCTATTTGCTTCCATATTAGCATATTAAGAAACTCAGTATTATTTACGGTGGTCCCTGTATTCTTTATTAGGATGGTTTCCGTAGGAATGGCAGTTTATTCGAGGCAGTGGATTCTGACTGAACCATTACCTATGTACCAACAACATAAAAATTTACAAACTTACAACTTGCAATATTTTACAAGATCATTTGTTTACATTACATCTGGAGCAGCAGTAAGAGACACAGCCCACAAGGAAACTGTAGTGCGGAATAAACTCGAGGAATGCATGCTGATATTTGTAATGAGATTTATAACTTTTTATTTTATTTCTAAAAGAGTTTAGATGTAAAACATGTAGTGTTTCTTTTCAGATATGATATTTTACGAAAAAGGAAGGAATTATGTTGTTAAAAGCAAATACAGACAGACAGAGAGAAAGGAAGAACAAATAACGTAAGAAACAAGAGAAGCATTATTATTATTATCATCATTATTATTATTATTATTATTATTATTATTATTATTATTATTATTATTACTATTATTATTATTACTACTACTATCATTATAATCATCATCATCATCATCATCGACATCATCACGATCAATAACATGTTATTTTTGACAAATTTAATGTACGTTGGTTAGCCTAAGTATTGAAGTTTCACATAATAGTAATATACGTTACAAGAGCGGTATATTGATGTTTTCATGTTCGAGGAAAAGATTGAAAAAGCGAACCGTAGTTGAGCTTTTTTAATTTCCAAGAATTGAAAGAAAACATACCGCTCGTGTATCGTACATTATTTTGTGCGAAGATCGTTTATTACATACCTGAAAGAGGAATTTCTAATTAGTTGCAATGAAATCTCCATCTTGGTTTCTGTTCAATGACGGCATCTTTTAAAAAATAAAATATCTGTCTTTAACATTGTTGCTATAAAATGTTTTCTGTGTTTACTATACTCCAGCAGGCCGTGATATACGTCTGTCTTTTTTTCCCCCGGTCTATAAATGCTAACTTAAAACAAACGGTAAGGTTATGTAATGATTTATTTTTCATTTTAATATTTTAACAATATTATTTTTATAACATATTGCAGTAATAACATCCGAATCTGGAATCTTGTTGATTTTTTCACGGCTTCCTTAATGTTACTTGCATCAGGAATGCAATAAGTTTGGTGGAGTAGTAGGCTTTACTTAATTTTTGCAAATATTTAAAAACAATAATTAACAGTCCAATTTAGGTGAAATTGCAGTGGTAAGATTCCAATTTATAATTGTTACTATGTTAAACGTCTCTAAAAATAATATGTTAACAGCCTAAAGCAGTAAAACGAATGTCGCGCTTAAGCGGTAAGAAGAGGGAAATTGTTATGTGTGTTACGTTGGGAATACTGAATGTGGTATTTCACACTTACCGCGTATTGGTTTTGTGCGGAAAACAAGCAAATACGCACGATCTCGCACAAAGTTACATTCAATGTTCTCGGTAGCAGATTCGAAGAATGATGATGATGAAGACGATGATGATGATTATTATTATTATTATTATTATTATTATTATTATTATTATTATTATTATTATTCATTTCTTCATTGAGTGTTGTGCCCAAGGGCAGGTTTTTCACTGCAAACCCAGCTTTCTCCAATCTTTTGTATTTTCTGCCTTTCTCTTTGTCTCCTCATTTGATTCATACATCTTAATGTCGTCTATCATCTGATATCTTCTTCTGCCCCGAACTCTTCTCCCGTTCATCATTTCTTCTACTGGATGCTTCAGTAGGCAGTTTCTTCTCAGCCAGTGATCGAACCAATTCCTTTTCCTCTTCCAGATCAATTTCAGCATCATTATTTCTTCACCACTCTTTCCAACACAGTTTCATTTCTTATTCTGTCTGTCCATTTCACGCGTTCCATTCTTCTCCATATCCACATTTCAAATGCTTCTATGCGCTTCTCTTCACTTCGTCGTGATGTCCATGTTTCTGACCCGTATAATACCACACTCCATACAAAGCACTTTACTAGTTTATTATTAATATCATTATTGCTCTTAGTATTAATATTATTAAAGGCCATCGGCGTGGCTCAGTCGGTTAAGGCGCTTGCCCGCCGGTCTAAAGTTGCGCTCGGGCGCGGGTTTGATCCCCGCTTGGGCTGATTACCTGGTTGGTTTTTTTCCGAGGTTTTCCCCAACCGTAAGGTGAATGTCAGGTAATCTATGGCGAATCTTCGGCCTCATCTCGCCAAATGCCATCTTGCTATCACCAATTTCATCGACGCTAAATAACCTCGTAGTTGATACAGCGTCGTTAAATAACCAACTAAAAAAACATCATTAAATGAAGAAATCACACCAATCACCTTTTTCTTGAGCGTTCTATTCCACCTTGTTTAACAAACTTAGTTTGCAGAGAGCAGGTAGCGAATTCAATGTTCACAATTATTAATAACAGTGAAGTAGCCATATTACTCGTACATAAATGAAGGATTAATGTTATAAAATTACACGTACCTTTTCATTGCACTTTACGCAGGCCTTCAAGTATTCACTATACTAAGTAAAGATTTGTCAATTTATATAAGATTGAATTTCTACAGAGCTTTTTCCGATACACTTACAAAATTTCCCACTCTCAGAGCTATTTATTACTAGGGCTAGAATTTTGATGAAATTGCATCTTTTTTATAGTAAGCCAGAAACATAGCTGCTTTAGTATTTATACGTTATGAGATAAACTGAGTGTTTTAAGTCATATTTGTTAGGGCATTTTTTTGCAGTTTTTGCCTGTTTCTACTCATAAGAGCATCTTTTGTTTTATTCGGTCATTTTTTAGGCATTTTCATTTAATTTTGGCCATAAATCCCCATTATTAATGCAAAATAATGTCTATTTTCTTTGATATTTTCTTTACATATTTTGTCTATTAATACTCATTATTTTGTATAATATTTTAATTGTTTTTCTACACAAATATTGCCATTTTAACGTAGTACACCCCATGTAATGGATCAGTGCAACCATCCCTTCAATATAGACTCCTGTATACCTGCTAGTTCCGGATAAGAGTGGCCTTGTGGTAGACTACACGGAAACTAAAAGTAAAGTAAATCCATGGCGCTACAGCCCATGAAGGGCCAAGATCGACCAGCCGACTGTTGACCTCACGTCCACATACCGACGCAGAGGTGAACGATCATACATGGAAACTACATCAGATAAATAAATTAATAAAAGTGTACTACTTAGAAAAAATTATGTAAAATTTAATTTAATTACTAGTCTAAATATTAAGTAGTACGAAACCTCTTTTCCTACTAAGTAAATTATGTAAAATCAATTTTAGGGCATTTTAAGGGCATTTCTTAAATTTTTTAGGTCATAAATGTATTGTTTTTAGGTCATTTTTTCATTATTTATAGGTCATCAAAATCATAGCCCTATTTATTACCTTTTACTTCCTCTACCCCAGAGATGCACGCACGCGCACACACACATACACACACACACACACACACACACAAAAGAATGCTGCCAATTCCCACCCCAAAAAGCACTTCTTCAATGCTGATGAGGTAGGCAACCGAAATTTTAAAAATCCCTACTTTATAACAGACAAAGAATGTAAAGTAATACACAACAAAGCAATCCAAGTAGAAATACAAATACTTGCTCATCTACGTAAGTAGTCAAACTATAGATGTTATGTAATTTTTCAAAGTAATTCAAGCAAGTCTCTTAGAACTATTAATCATGTGCTGAAAAAGTTGTCGACTGAAGGCACAGTCAATGATATAGATCATTATTTCTCAGACGTGAAAAATTTTGGAAGCACAGCCATTTAACACAGAGTGTTAGCAAAGTACTGAATGTTTTGACAGGCGGTAGTATTAATAAAACAAGAAAACGAAATCTAATACTACTAAGATTTACTTCAAATCATCCGTCCTCAAGTGAGGTTGACCACTGGCATCCGGAATTAACAAACACAAAAGATAAAGGGAAATGAAACGAGCAAAATAATGATTCGATTTGTACATTAAAACAAAAATTTACGTGTTAACATATAGATGATAGTGTAGAATTTGAAGAGAGGCCTTCTAATATCAATATCCTCCGAAATTAGTACATTTTTGTCAACATTACAGATGTTCAATGTGATTTACATGCGTTGTAACACACACTTCTGTCCTGCGTCCTAAGAATTCGCACATTCTTACTCTTTTGTTTATTCATTTCCGATATGTATTATATACTCAACAAAAAAGAAGCGAAGAGTTCTCATTAGAAGATATGCTGTTCTTAAAATACAAATTTGAAAGCCATGTTTCATACAAAATTTAATTTTAGGACCATGTTTTTTCTTTACTTTTTTTACTTCTCAAAATAATGTATGATTTTAACACCATGTAATACTATTCCATTTATTGTTTTATCTTAAATAAACATATTCAAGAAGAAAATCCGTAGCCTATAACCTAGTTTAAGTAAATTGCTATTTTCTTTGAATACTGGATATGAACGAAATCCACGTAATAGTTCAGACTATATTGCTGTACACAGGTTGATGGATGGCTGGACAAACAGGAAAATTGACATATAGTACGTCACAAACAATTTTCTTCGTAATACATAGAATTCAAAGAATTTGGATCTGTGCCCCCGTAAGATATGCGAACTGAACCTTAATTCCTTCTCAGCCTCGGTAATTCATTTCTCTCCCTGTATTCCTATTTCTCTCTTTTCTATCACTCTCCCTTTCTCTCTCCCACTACTCACAATTTTGAGCCTTCTTGAGGGACAGTTTATTTGCACTTGCAGTCCAATGTTGTCAACTCAACATGAATACTGTAGCACGGAGTGGCGAAAGAAATATTATTAAGCAAGTACGTAATAGCATTTTGCGATGAAGAGAAACAAACAGGTCAATATCTGTTTCCTATAAATCAGGCAACGAAAAGAGCAGCTGCGATTACATGTGAGGCTTATTTTATTTCAATTGATTACGTATTAAAATTACTTACTTAACTAATACTGATAATAGAACATTTTATGTAATTTATATAGGCATGTCAGAGCGCCTAATAAAGAAAATCAGGAGAGAGGGAGTCTGTGCAGGAGATGAAAAGCTAGAATCACCAAGGAAGAATAGACTAAGGGAACCTTTAATTCTTGTAGATGATATGGACAGATGTATTTTAAGAAGAAAGATACAAGAATTTTATACGATGCAGAAAGAAGTTCCGACATTGGAGAAATTATTGAAGATTGCGAGAGAAGCAATAAATTTCCAAGGAGGGGGAGAAACGTTACGGAAAGTGATTCGAGACATGGGATTTAGATCTAAAAACTGTAGAAATACAAGATATTTTTGATTGAAAGAAATGATATTATAGCATGGAGGGCCAATTATTTAAGAAAAATTGCGAAATTTCGCAGAGAAGGAAAGTAGATTGTGTATTTAGACGAAACATGGATACATCCACATTATACTGTTAAAAATGCTGGCAAAGCGATAATGTTTCTGATGTAATTTCAATTTAACCAATTATCTGCAAACAATCGTAAGTCAATCAGCGTCATTAGACCTACTTAAATTAAATTATGAATAAGTAATAATTAACCTTACATTATTATAAGCAATTTTCAAGAGACATGACACTGTTTGGCGGAAGTTTGGCAACATTCCTATTCGGCAAGGTTCGTGGCCTGCTGTTTGACGTAGTGGGAGAGAAACGGGTGGAATGGGGTGAGTACAGGCGTTAACTTTTCCAAGAACGACGACAGCGCTGAAGAGGCGCAGATCCGATGGTGCGACAATAACTTTAAATACAATTTTGTTTCATTATTGCAGAGGAGAAAATGGAAATGTAATTGAAACAAAAACATCAATCTTCGGGATGAGATAGGTTACCCTCTATGACACGAATCAGTTAATTCGAATGGCGTGGAGGTGTGTTAGTCACTACACCGTGACGACCGAGTCTTCAAATGCATTGTTTCACGCCTGTAGTTATTACTATATACATTACAACAGCAATAAACGTGTGTTGAACTTCTGGTCTTAATAGTGTTCAGGGATGCATGAGGTTGCTGCGTTCATTAAACCTCGATCAAACGGACAAAACATCGATATATTCTTACTCACAAGCGCTCTAGTTTCAATATGTTCGTTACTTAAAAAAATGAGATCGCGTATGGAATTGTAATTTCGCACCATGTGCCATTCTTCCCTTAACGTTTGGAACAGCCGTGGAAAAATGATATGGACCGGATGTCTCCTACGTGGGTACCTGTCCCGATACAATCTGTGAGCTTGTCTACTGTCCCCATTGGCTCATCCGTATTCGAAAATCAGGTCTGCTTATTCCGCTCTCGTGTACTCCTCCATTTCACTAGGACTGATCGACTGGACACTGCAACTTGTACACATACACTGCAGTCTACAGACGTGCATATCAGGACCGACCATGTCCGTTACACATTACGCTATCTGCATTGCTTTAGTGTAGTTTCCTGTCCCCATCCCTCAGACAGCGCACTGAATGGAATACTGTAAGTAGACAACGTAAACAACGTCAGATGAATACAGTATGTGTAAGATGTACAGATAAATACACATAAATAAGGTGTACAGAGGAATAAAATTATTTCATTTCCACAGAACTATTTTTCTTGTAACTTTCGACTCAATCATTTCCGGATCAGGGTTGTTATCTCAAATTGTTACGTCATGTGACCTTCGCCATCATCCCTGAAAGTTTGTAACACCACCTCGGAAACACCATTATCCCACCAGCATTAATACGTCACCATATTCTTTATTTCGTCTATCCACCAGGCACATCTATTCTATTAATTAGTTCATCCATCCAAACATCAATTCACACATTCATCCATGAATCCAGTCATCTGTCCATTGAACCATCCATCCGTCCATCAATCCACTCATCCGTCCATTGAACCATCCATCCATCAATCCAACCATCACTCCATCCATCCATCCAAACATCAATCCATTGAACCATCCATCCATCCAACCATCAATCTATTAATCCATCCAACCATCAATCCATCTATCCAGCCATTCATCAATTCAACCATCCATCCAACCATCCATCTATCAATCTACCCATCTAACCATCAATCCATCCATCCAACCATCCCTCCATCCATTCATTAAACCATCAATATATTAATCCATCCAACCATCAATCCATCCATCCATCTGTCAATCTACCCATCTAACCATCAATCCATCCATCCAAACATCCCTCCATCCATTCATCCAACCATCAATCCATCAATCCATTCGTCTAAACATCTATCCATCCCCAACAATCCATCCATCCAACCATCGATCCAATCATCCAACCACCCACACATCCATCCAACTATCAATCCAATAATCCAACCACCCACACATCCATCCAACCATCAATCCAATCATCCAACCACCCACACATCCATCCAACCATCAATCCAATCATCCACCCACCCACACATCCATCCAACCATCAATCCATCCATCCATCCATCTATCAATCTACCCATTTAACCATCAATCCATCCATCCAACCATCCCTCCATCCATTCATCCAACCATCACTCCATCAATCCATTCGTCTAAACATCTATCCATCCCCAACAATCCATCCATCCAACCATCAATCCAATCATCCAACCACCCACCCATCCATCCAACCATCAATCCATCCATTCAACCATCAACCCACCAAGAGAATTCCAGAGATTAGCTGCAGAGACGGTGAAAGATGAAGAGTAGGAGGATGTTCTGTGTTTAGGAATGGAGAGTGTGATACGGTGTTGTGAGCGAGTATCTATTGAGCGACATGGGGACAAATGTTGAAAAGAAGAAGGCAAATAGCTAGGGTTGGGATTCTGAAGAATATTGAAGAGTAACGTGAGAGAGTGAATAGTTCTTGGCTCTTTGAGACGGACCCAGGACAGCATCTTTAGTGAAGGTGAGATACGATCAGATCTACGGACAAATCGAACACGCTGTAGTCTGTCTGTCAGTCCCATGTTAAGGACAGCGAAGAGAGTGCACAATAATAATTTGACTAGAGAAGACAGTGCGGCCAACCCAGTGTTCAATTTGGTTACAGTGCAGCGAACACAATTAGCTTCTTTTCGTGAGTCACATATCATGCTTTCACGTAAATAAACGAATAGAAGAAAAATGTGTCATAACATAAGTGTCATGTATCAGGCTTTGGCGGTTATTGTTTCTTTCCCAAATCAGATGTCGAAAAGTGTCCTGACAACTTCGTGACTATTTCTATTCATATACTTACCAGATTATTACTTATTTACTTACTGGCTTTTAAGGAACCCGGAGGTTCATTGCCGCCCTCACATAAGCCCGCCATTGATTCCTATCCTGAACAAGATTAATCCATTCTCTATCATCATATCCCACCTCCCTCAAATCCATTTTAATATTATATTCCCATCTACGTCTCGGCCTCCCTAAACGTCTTTTTCCCTCCGGCCTCCCAACAAACACTCTATATGCATTTCTGGATTCGCCCATACATGCTACATGCCCTGCCCATCTCAAACGTCTGGATTTAATGTTCCTAATTATGTCAAGTGAAGAATACAATGCGTGCAGTTCTGTGTTGTGTAACTTTCTCCATTCTCCTGTGACTTCATCCCTCTTAGCCCCATATATTTTCCTAAGCACCTTATTCTCAAACACCCTTAATCTCTGTTCCTCTCTCAAAGTAAGAGTCCAAGTTTCACAACCATACAGAACGACCTGTAATATAACTGTTTTATAAATTCTAACTTTCAGATTTTTCGACAGCAGACTGGTTGATAAAAGTTTCTCAACAGAATAATAACAGGCATTTCCCATATTTATTCTGCGTTTAATTCCTCCTGAGTATCATTTATATTTGTTACTGTTGCTCCAAGATATTTGAACTTCTCCACCTCCAATTTCTATATTTCCATTTCGTACAATATTCTGGTCACGAGACATAATCATATACTTTGTCTTTTCGGGATTTACTTCCAAACCTATCTCTTTACTTGCTTCAAGTAAAATTCCCGTGTTTTCCCTAATCGTTTGTGGATTTTCTCCTAACATATTCATGTCATCCGCATAAACAAGCAGCTGATGTAACCCGTTCAATTCCAAACCCTCTCTGTTACCCTGGACTTTCCTAATGGCATACTCTAGAGCAAAGTTAAAAAGTAAAGGTGATAGTGCATCTCTTTGCTTTAGCCTACAGTGAATTGAAAACGTATCTGACAGAAACTGACCTATACGAACTCTGCTGTACGTTTCACTGAGACACATTTTAACTAATCGAACTAGTTTCTTGGGAATACCAAATTCAATAAGAATATCATATAAAACTTCTCTCTTAACCGAGTCATACGCCTTTTTGAAATCTATGAATAACTGATGCACTGCACCCTTATATTCCCATTTTTTCTCCATTATACCAGATTATTACAGATTAAAATTTGTCACCAAAGTAACACATATCAAAATCGCAAAAATGCACACATCAGCTTATGGTTTCCCATCACAAAATTACTCTTTACACTTCGCATAATAAGAAAGTAAACCTCGGAGACGTAACGATCTTTAACTACCTAATGAAATGAAGATTGATTGACATTACACGAGGCCACTCTCCGATCTTCTAAGAAGAGAGCGGTCGGAATGGATGACATGTAATGTAGCTACGGATAAGGCAAGATAGAATAATCATTGCAGATAGGCAGATCAGCCCACGGCTGAAGCGGAAGCTATCATTAGTCATTCTTTTATCGAACACGACTAATAGGAAAGATAGCTATTGCTATTATTACTACTTCCAATGTACGTGCTGATACGAGTTTCTTGACATCGCTGGTAAAATAAATCAAGTTTACGACTTGGTTAACATGATGTTAGACATCTCTCGAAAATCTTGATAGATCCCTCCTCCTGTTTTATTTCACCGGTACGAGAAGAAATATATTGCACTTCATGCATTAGTTATGCTTCATAAAAGGTGTAATGTCCGTGAGAGATCACCGAGGCTCGACGGTGACTTTGATCTCCATTGCGGTGCTCCTGAGTTCGAGTCCGGATTTCAGTGTTTTGTGCGCTTTTCTGAATGTGCAAAATCACAGTTATGTCATTCCTAGCGTATCATTTCAGTTCAATGTATGGAAGATAATTGAGTCTGTTACGGTTGATATCACCACTACAGGATGCCATGTGTAGCCTTCCAACCATAAACTGAAAGATAAAGGTCAGTAATTGCAATACCTCGGGATATTTTCATGTAACAGCTAATAACAGCTTACATTTTCAGTTTTGTATCCGTCATATTCGGTTATCAGTTATTTAACTCTAAGATTCCAACATACACTATGCTGTAACATTTTTCGGAAATATTTCTCGCATCTAGGGGATGAAAACATCTTACATGGACATAGTTTTGTAACGCTTCATTTACATGTCAAGAGTATTTTGCCAACATCTGGCTGAATACTCATTTACGGACACACAAACAAGTAGCTTATCAATACAACGGCGAAAAGTATGTTGTTCGTTTTGAAACTTCATTTCATCGTCGGTCCTCTTCCACTTATGGTGTAGAGGTTTTGATGATAGCTTGCCAGGCTTTCCTGTAACTTCATCCATAACTACAGTATATCCACACTATACCTAAATCAACCCAAAACAATTTTAAGATTTCCGATCTATATGCCGAAGGTCGGTAAACCAAACCAACGACAACTCTGTAGAAGTCAGAGACAGAAGGGAAGTACAGGGACATCATTTTATTTTTATTAACATTTCTAATATTAACCTGGCTATATTTTGTTGAGAACCTAAACACAGTTTGCTACCCCCTTCCACGACTGGAATTCGATGATAATGGCGTAATATACAAACAAATCACTTTACTAGGTACAGGAAGGAAGAAGAGTAGTTAATCCATTTACGTAAACTAGGAAATATCACGCCTTTGAGTTTGATAATTTCCATTAGGTTTTTGTTTAATCAAAATACAGTACAGTATTAACAATAAGTGTTTTTACTCACGAACTGAGCTGTCCATGTGGACGTATTTATTATGCAGTGTATAGTAATTTTCTATCATATTGGTTGAGTGGAAGAGAAGGCCGAATGACCTTAACTCTGCCAGTTAAAATAAACCATTAAATATTGTACCTAATTCCAATTACCAGTTTCGTCCTTCGTACCAGTAACTCATGTTGAAATAATTCTGTACCTACTCTATAAAAGAGTACCTTACTTACTTACTTACTTACTTACTGGCTTGTAAGGAACCCGGAGGTTCATTGCCGCCCTCACATAAGCCCGTCATTGGTCCCTATCCTGAGCAAGATTAATCCATTCTCTATCATCATATCCCATCACCCTCAAAATAAAAGAGTACTTTAGATACTGTAAATTCAATCTTCACTTCTGCCCGATCCCAAAAGATAAAATTACTCAGACATACTATCTACTGCCCGTCCAAGTGGTTACGTCGCAGGGTCGTAGAAAGGGGGGGGGGATCACGTGACAGCTCATTACTTAACTAGGCCCTTTTATTTAAGTTATTTTAAGCAGTTGTATGGGTATAATATTACGTAGACGTCCAATTCCTAACAAAAATTAATGTTCTTAGGAAAGAGCTAAGACAGCCCAGCCACTAGCCTTTACAGAGAGGCGAATAAAAGCTGGTGGGGGAAACCGGGATGCGACGTAGGCAAATAGACGACAGTACCTGTGCGAAAATGATTCAATATTGAAAGCCCTTTCATCACTGGAAAACGCGAACATATTTTTGGAACGTACTGTTTACTATGATCGTATGGCTACTATGACTGTATATGTGGTCTTGGATCTGTGTGGAGGACGGTTGAACTTCATTAGTAGAAGGGGTGGGAGTGAAGTACATTCGAAAACTCAGGTACAATAAAAATTGAAGTAAGAATAAAATGATGTCCCTGTAGTATTTGTAAGTTATGA
Organism: Periplaneta americana; assembly: GCF_040183065.1. Taxonomy (NCBI): domain Eukaryota; kingdom Metazoa; phylum Arthropoda; class Insecta; order Blattodea; family Blattidae; genus Periplaneta; species Periplaneta americana. Next base: position 165,849,555 of record NC_091129.1, on the reverse strand, counting down.
AAGAATTACATTTGCCACAAATATACATACACACAAATGTAATCCTTGTCATTAAAACAGGTTGTATCAGGAACACCTCGCGAACGAGCAAGGGGGTCCGGAAAGGTGGAAATATTCAAATTTTCAATTTTTTGTTTTTTATAATCTACAAAATTTCCCCTTTCCAATGATATATGATACACATATATTATTGTGCTCATAAATTGTTTATACTTATCATTGTTTATAAAATACATGGTGGGACGTGGCCATAATGGTTTGACAGTTCACACAATAAAATTTTGTATGTTCGTATTTCGCGCCTTGGAGGTAATTTATTTCTTAAAGAGAGATATTTATGCATTGGTTAACCTGTATAGATGTCGCTTATCGCTGTCTGTTCTTCATTTGATTGTTAGTTTCGGTTTGAAATCGTATTTACGTGTAAGAAAGTTGTTTCGAGAAGAAATCTGTCTGAACTTCTGCGCTCTTGTTTTCAGTATATTTTATAGTGAAGTTATAATTTGTGGTTATTTTATCATGGTTTATAGTAAACTGAAAGTGTTCAAAAAGCGAAAAAATGTGGGGGATACCTATACAAGGACAAGTGGTAGGCTCACATGGAGAGTGTTCCAGCATAAATAACAATCAATTTGCACCTCCACCTAGCAGTAGTCAGAAGAAGTTGAAAGGTTTAGAAGGATACAGTGTCTATGAGGAAGAATGTAGTGAAACTGATGTAAATCATATTTTTAATTTGAATATATTGTGTGATGTGTTTTTAAATTACACCCAATGTAAAGAATGTGGTAAAAATGGTCTAAAACTGGAAGCTGACCGAACAGTTGGATTAGCAACACTCTTCAGACTGTATTGTGATAACTGTGAATTTAGTAAGATATTTTGTAGTTCATATGAACGTCACAATGAAGATAGGCCTAGTCCAAAATCTAAATTTTATGACATCAATGTGCGCCTGGTGTATGCACTGAGGGCAATAGGTAAAGGTGCAGCAGCTGCTTCTGCACTTTGTGGTATAATGAATCTACCACCTCCACCTCAGAAGTTTGGAAAATATAATGAATTTATTGGAAACATTGCTGAGGATGTAGCCATAGAGTCCATGAAGAATGCTATTGAAGAGGCTGTAGTTGAAAATAACAACATAAGAGATCTTTCTGTTGCCCTCGATGGTAGCTGGCAAAAGAGAGGCCATACTTCTATGAATGGTGTAGTCACTGCCACAAGTGTAGATACTGGCAAGGTTATAGGTGTTGCTGTCATGTATAAATATTGTAGATGTCCAAATAAAAAAGAACATTCTGAAAATTGTACAGCAAACTACAGTGGAAATAGTGGTGGCATGGAAGTGGCAGGAGTCGTCAAAATATTTCAACAGTCTGAACCTTGTGACAAGGTGAGATACATAAATTATTTAGGAGATGGTGACTCGAAGGCTTACAAAGCAATCAATGAACTGAAGCCATATGGAGAAAATGTACCCATAACTAAACTGGAATGTATAGGCCATGTGCAAAAACGTATGGGCACAAGACTGCGGTGACTGAAAACATCTTATAAAGGCAAAAAACTACAAGATGGCAAGAACAGACTTACTGAGGCTGTTATTGATCAAATTCAAAATTATTATGGCATGGCAATTAGACAAAATGTGAACAGTGCAGAAAACATGAGGAAAGCAGTATGGGCAGTTTTGTTTCACATCTCCTCTTCAGACGATAAGCCTAACCATGGACTATGTCCTGAAGGAAGAAACTCATGGTGTAAATATAACAAGCCACTGGTGAACAGTTTACACACAAACGACCCTTACCTCATGCAATTGTAGGAGTAATAAAAGATGTATTCAGGGATCTATCAGATATTCAACTACTGAAGAAATGTCTTCACGGCCGGACCCAAAATCCTAACGAGTCCATCAACAGTGTCATCTGGACAAGAATACCAAAGACAGTGTTTGTTTCCATTAATACATTGCATTTTGGAGTATATGATGCTGTGGCAACATTTAATGATGGCAATATTGCTATGTGTGAGGTTCTGAAAAGGTTGTTGACAAATGTTGGATTTTTCACAATAAAATCTCTACTTATTTTGGACAAGGAGAGACTGAGGGCTTCAGAAAAAGCTGTAAAAGACATTGAGTCAAGGGCAAGACAACATAGAAGAGCAGCAAAAAGAAAACTGCAAGATGAAGATGAGGAGGATGCTGACAACCCATCATATGGTGCTGGAATGCATTGAAGCCGATTTCCCGTAAGTTGTAAATTTTTCATATAAAATTTTCTTTTTCTCAGGATCTACTTGTCTGAATTGGTTCAAACTTAGAGGATAGAATTATTGAGGCCCTGAGCATATTTTAACACGGGATTTTTTTTTATTTTTTGCATTTCAAAGAAGTTAGGGTCTTACAAGCATTGAAAAATGTTGTAAAAATGTCTACTTTTTTGAAAAAAAAAATTTAATTTTGAAAATAATTAATATTTTTAAAAATCCCTGTGTTAAAGCAATCAGAAATGTACATTATACAACCCATATTTTTTTCAAAATTATAATCCTAACAGTCTCTGAGAAAAAGAAAATTATATGTATGCATATTTAACATTGCTAAGATAGGACCTTTCCGGACCCCCTTCGTTCTTCAGCGCGCCCTGACAGCGGTTGTAGGCTATAGGCTGTACAAATAGGAGCGACCAAACGACAAGGGTGAACAAAATTAACAGTATGAAGTCAGATGCAATAACTGTTTATACTTTTGATTACACATTTTTAATAAATGCAAAACGATTCTTTCACAGCAGAAGATGTTATATATGCACGATTGTAATAACTAACTAAATGTTACCCGTAAACTACAATACGGATTGAATAATTTGAACACTCGTTTACGTAAACAATTTTGGAAACTGCCGGAGTATTACATAATTTTCGTCATAATAGCAATATTATTATACGAAAATAATAATAATAATAATAATAATAATAATAATAATAATAATAATAATAATAATAATAATAAATAATAATAATAATCCGTGGCGCTAAAGCCCGTGAAGGGCCTAGACCGACAAGACGGCTGCTGGCCTCACGCCCACATGCCGAAGCAGAGGTGGACGATCATCCAACCAGAATGGAGATATCGTGTGGTTAGCACGATGATCCCCCCAGTCGTTATAGCTGGCATTCGCAACCGGATTTCGCTACCTATCGTAGCGATCACAAGTGCATCACTATGCTGGGTGGGCACCGGTCCCATACACTGGCCGAAATTTCATGAGAAAATTTCTTCTCCCACTAGGACTCGAACCAGCGCGCATTCCGTAACGCGAGTCCTAGGCAGGATGCCTTAGACAGCGACGCCACGGCGCGGGACTGTTATACGAAAATAAACCTTTTAATTTCAAATTTCGCCAGAATACCTTCGATTTTCGTCTCACACCAGCATTATTACGTCTCGCAAAATGATATTTAAAGAATCAAATCTAATCATAGGGCATTTATCATGGCTTTTTAGATTCATGAAGAGCTATGTATGTACTGGTGGAAATCGTAAGAGACTAATTTACGAATCTTCGGACACAGTTTATAGTTTAAGGAATTGTAAAAGCTAAAGAAGTCCTTGTACATTTCAGCACTGCAGTATGTGCAGTAATTTCATCTTCCAAAATTAATATTCACGAAATCGCTATTAATAAACAAACATCTCCAATCCGATTAGATAATGCAGTAGATTTTAATATATTGAGTATATATAATATAGGTGAGTATAGATTTAATATAATTAAAGGAATATTGGGTTTATTAATTACGGCACAAGATCAATTAATTCAGCTGCAACTCTGGAGAAAAATTTCCTGGATTTGCGGAAGGGGGCGACAAAAGAGCTCAAAAATTTTTTTAATCATTTCCATTTAGCGTCTCTGAATACCGCATTTCATAATAATGCTAACCCGTGTGCAGAGCAATCCCACCGCCGCGTGCTACTGCCCGTACGGGCTTGAATAATATGCACCTCTGCACTGAAGTGTTGCTGTTCACGGAATACGTACATTATAAAGAAAACCAGTGGCGGCTGGTGGTTTGAAAATATGGTGGTGCACAATGGATATCGAAGAGGAATTAAACATACTTTACTTTAAAGTTTAAAAACGTGTATACCTGAGGGGGTATATATATATGTATATATAAGGCTTATTTATATGCACTTAATAAGTAAAATGACTAAATAGAAGCATACCTATTTATACAGAAAGTCCAAAAGTGGAAGGGGTCGTGGGCGGAGCTCTCTATATTGCGATTTACCCTCATGAAAAACATTTGAGCACAGAACCGTCATCAGAATGCTACCAAGTACCAATTGCAACGTTTTCGTTCATAAAATTCAAATACAGCTTTCGTAGGCTGTCGGGAGATAGCAGCACTTATTGTCAGAACGACAACTCTTAGAACTTTAAAGCAAAATACAAGCTCCTTTATGTAATGTGCCGTTTGTGTGCATGCAGATTGAGAAAGTAATATGCGAAATATGCACAAGCTGAATGAATACATTTTTCATGCTTATTACTTCGGACAAATGTCTAGTTGAAACAGATACTTTCCCAGTGAATTTAGTTTCTTCTGCACTGACGTTGGTGTCCATGTTTGGGAGTGCGACAAACCGTTCTCAATGAGGAAAGCAGTAGACCACGCCTAATCCCCTGTCCCCGCATTAGCCGAACATCTCAATAAACTACCTTTCATAGGTTTTCAACATCTTTGCAAACCAAGAGGCTCGGAGGCTCCTGCAGATGTACAAAACAAGACGCCGGCTGCAGATGGTCATGAATGAAAACTGTAAAATAAAATTATATTTTTAACAGTAACAAAGCCGGGAGATTAGGAACATTACTGGGGGGTGTACAAATCTGCAACCCCCTTGAGAAGCCGTCACTGAAGAAAACAAAACAATTACGGCGTTATGGAGGGTTGGACGCTTGTTGCTATGTTTCATTCTCATTTAGTAAGGCATACATGTATCTAAACCAAACACAAAATGTTCGTGAAGAAGATCTAAACAGATAAACTTGTTTAATTAGTCAGCTGCAACCCTGCGTATTGATACTGCATCTTCTTGCATTCAATCTCCCACGGATGTGAAAGTTTATGGATAAAGTGTAATAAATGCTCCCCAACTCTAACTGCTGCTGCTCCAATTCAATCGGTGGACTTTTTACTCCATTACAGAATGGATCCTCCCCCATCATTTTGTGGGAAAACCGAAGTTTCTACTGGAAGGCAGATTGTCGCTGCGACCAGCGAGTTGGCCGCAGGAATGGGACGGAGGAGAATCGAGAATGAGAAAACAGAACACGGAGAAACGAAAAGAGAAAACGATAGAGATAATTAGAAAGAGAAGAACAAGTCTTGAACTCGTTTCTCGCCCACCTCAAAACCACCAGCTATGACTTACATATACACATGAGGTTTATAATAAGAAAAAGGAAGAACCTAAAACCTGCAGGGAAGCAAAAATAAACAAATGAATGCTACAATAATCTTGTTCTGTCGAGACCACAGCCACAGCCACGCCAACTGGACGTCAGTCACGGGTCACTAGCTGCGGCGACCTCCAGTCCGCGGGCCCACTACGGGTAGGCACGTAATATTTCGCGTAACATCTTCCTGTTGTTTAAATTACTCGACTACACGTTTTTAAGATAGAGTAATTAAACAGCCTTCCAAGCATTAAAACTATCATTTCGACATCGTTAATTTTATTACATCAAATTTAATTGCTTCAAGTTAACATTTTTGTGTCATTCGATGCATAAAATTATTCATTATGAAAACACTTGACCCGTAATTAACAAGTACAGTGCACCCGGCAAAACACCATTTCGAGTCATTACATGTGAAACAAGATAATATATTCACGGAGCTGGCCAGGTGCCACAATACACAGTATGAGGCTGGTTATGGTCACGTCTAATAGCTTTAATTTGGAATACAACATTTTAAGCAAAATAACTTTTATTTTCCCTAATAAAGCTTCGATGTCAGTATGCTTAGAATATCTTTAGAGTAGCATCAATCGTAAACTGCAAGGCATTAATCCGTGCAACTATTTATGCGTTAGTGCGACCACTCATCCATTGATGTATTCATTCAATCATCCATCCATCTGGCAACCCACTCAATTATCTATCTAAAATCCATATGACGTATATCCATTCATTCAATCATCCATCTACATACTCATTCACAAATTCATCAATCTACCCTTTAGTCCATCCAGTCATACATCCTTCCTTCCATCTATCCATCTATCCGTCCGTCCGTCCGTCCATCTACCAGTCCGTCCGTCCGTCCATCCATCCATCCATTAAGAATATACAAATCCATATGAGTCAATTAATTAATACTTATTTTATTTACTTACTCATTCAACCACTCAATGATTCAATCACACATCCCCTCATCTAACCATCCATCCTTCCGTCCGTACATTTATCCACCCATTCACCAATTCATGTATCAATCCAAATATCCATTATCCCACCAGCATTAATACGTCACCATATTCTTTATTTCGTATATCCGCCACACACATCTATTCTATTAATTAGTCCATCCAGCCAACCATCAATCCACCCATTCATCCATTGAACCATCCATCCATCCATGAATCCAATCATCTGTCCATTGAACCATCCATCCGTCCATTGAACGATCCATCCATCCATCAATCCAACCATCAATCCATCCATCCATCCATCCATCCATCCATCCAACCATTAATCCAGCCATCCAACCATCAATCCATTGAACTATCCATCCATCCAACCATTAATCCAGCCATCCAACCACTAATCCATTGCACTATCCATCCATCCAACCATCAATCTATTAATCCATCCATCAATTCATCCATTCATCCATCCATCTATCAATCTACCCATCTAACCATCAATCCATTCATCCAACCATCTCTCCATCCATTCATCCAACCATCCCTCCATCCATTCATCCAACCATCAATCCAGTCGTCTTAACATCTATCCATCCCCCATCAATCCATCCATCCAACCATCAATCCAATCATCCAACCGTGTTCTCTTCCCTTCATGTTAATACATGTGCCGAAGTCCTGCGACTTGGAATATCTAGTGTTAGTTAGGAATTTAATGTGTAACACTTTTATTAAGCCGCCAATGTTTATCTACTATAATAGTCATTTACATGAATAAGATTTTTACATGAACGTATTCATGTAAATCTTATTGAAAAAATCTTATTCATGTAAATGAATATTATAATAGATAAGCATTGGCGGCTTAATAAAAGTGTTACACATTAAATTATAGCAGCTTATCGGTAACAAAATAAAAATGAAATTGTTAGTTAGGAAGCTGAACAGAGCAGTTCTTAATGACTTCAAAAGAATAATAATAATAATAATAATAATAATAATAATAATAATAATAATAATAATAATAATAATAATAAATCTTTATGGGTGAGGCCATTTAGTCTCTTCCGTCTTCAAATATTGGTGAAACGTAACTATTAGGATGATCCATCCATAAATTCCTGGGGTGTCTCACAGCTCTTTTCCGTTTCTGAATCAGAATGTTAAGATTCATTTTTTACAAATGGCTCCCCCAGCTACTTCTGTAGTTATTGGTTGCTTTTACATTTTCCACGTCAAATTCTAATATTAGATCGTCTCAAAAATATTTTCCTGTAATGTCCAACTCATTTGTCTTTGAGTCAGTAACAGATCCGTTTATATGGTGAATTATTTATGCTTATAAATTTAATTAATCTGCTATGTATTGCGCCCATTATATTTCTAGATCTGAAGCTACAATGCTGATGTGAAGTCTGAGATACAATAAATGAAATAATAATAATAATAATAATAATAATAATAATAATAATAATAATAATAATAATAATAATAATATCAGTCCCCGGTGCAATGCCTTTCCCAAAACGGACCAGTACAGAAAACCTCGGTTCAACAGTTCTGGTCTGGATTCACGATACTGTAATCAGTTCTTTTAAAGGCCTAGGTAGAAATTTCCGACATGTGTACGATCGTCACGATTTTAAACAACAAAGTATCCTTATCTCTATTTGTTTAAAAGCTTCTTTAGCAGTTGTACAACAGCGATTCATTCTAAGTTATTGAAACACGAGTCAATTTATAACTGGCTTCTTTCACTCCTGCTTCCATTCGGCCCCGCTACTATTTTATCGTCTATTGTTTTCGGTATGCAGTGAATGAAGCTACTATAGATACTATAGACCTTATCAGGGAAAGCATATGTAGAAACATAGGCCTTTAGGGACGTAAACCCTTACGTAAATTTCCTGCTAACCCTCCTCCTCCCCCTCAATTCTTTCTGAAAGTGTTATATATACTCGAATGAGTCTGCCAGATAAACACGACTGTCCAGTATAAACGCGTGTCCAGATAAAAAGAGTACACACACAAAAATTACGACATTAACTTTTTTAATTTACGGTAAGTGATAAAAGAAATAATTTTATTCCCTTAGTGTTACAGCGCTCTGAAAAAAATGACTCCAGAGATTGGGTGGTTGGTTGTAATACTGTCTCCATTTGTCGCCATGAAAAGTGGGACCCACTTTAATATACGCAGGGCGATTGTGTTATCATTTCTATACGCGTGATTCCTCTAATGTATGAAATAGGGGTGCCACACCCCACGCGTAACATTCTCCCTGCAAGGGAGATCATTTTGGTACAATACTGATACGTTGAGGAACCAACGAATTCATTATCACCATCACCATCATCATCATCATCATCATCCATTTCTTCCTACTGCCTTTTCAAAGGGCATTATGTTGTGTGTAATCTTTTAGTTCCCGCATTATTATTATTATTATTATCATCATACAAGATTGCCCCAGACAGATTTTGGAATGGATTCCGCCCGGAAGAGGAAAGAGGGGAAGACCAAGGAAAACCTGGATGAACGATATAAGAAGTGGAATGAAGGAGAGAGGTTTGGAAGAACGGGATTGGGAGGCAAGAGAAGAATGGAGGAAGAAGATAAGAATTTAAACATTTTGGATACAGGAAGATGTAGTTTATATTGTAACCCTGTTAATAAATAAAATTATGATTATGATTATTATTATTACTATTATTATTATTATTATTATTATTATTATTATTATTATTATTATTATTATTATTATTATTATTATTATTATTCATAGTGTTCTGCCCAAAGGCAGGTCTTTCACTGCAAACGTAGCATTCTCTAGTTTTTTTCTATTTTCTGCCTTCCCCTTAGTCTCCGCATATGACCCATATATCTTAATGTCGTTTATTATTTGATATCTTAGTATATAGTATTTATTTATTTATTTATTTATTTATTTATTTATTTATTTATTTATTTATTTATTTATTTATTTATTTATTTATTCTGGCGTAGTTAAGGCCATCAGGCCTTCTCTTCCACAAAACCAGGAATATAAATACAATAATAGAAATAAACAGAAAAAAACACTACATACAAAGTAAAGCTACACAAAAAAATAAAGAAAGAGAGAAAAACAAACACTATAAACAAAGTATCTTCTTCTACCCCAAACTCTTCTTCCGTTCACCATTCCTTCCAGTGTATCCTTCAGCCAGCAACCCAATCAATTCATTTGTCTCTTCATCATCATATTCATCATCATAACTATTACGATATTATCATCATTGCTATTCTCGAATTGTATTATTTTTTGTCTCGATTATATCAGTGACAAACGCTATTGCTTTCGGGCTTAAATTATGTCTCCCAAGTTATGTAATGCTCTATTTTAGCATGTTATTTAACGACGCTGTATCAACTGCGATGTTATATAGTGTCCATAGAAACGGCGATAACAGGATGGTATTTGGTGAGATGAATTCAATGTTACGTCATGAGGTTACCTGACATTCTAGGAGAAACCTCGGAAAAACCCAACCACATAATGAGAACAAACGGGATCAGAATCCATGGCTGAACGTAGCCTTGGATCAGTAAGTAAACGCGCTGCTGTCTAAGCTAAACCAGTTGCCCATTTCCTCTATGTCTTAATATTTTCAATAAACGGAATTGGATTTATCACCGTCGAAGCTTGATATAAACCGAACAAACATATTGTAATTTTATTTATTTATTTATTTTATTTATTTATTTATTTATTTATTTATTTATTTATTTATTTATTTATGTATTTATGTATTTATGTATTTATGTATTTATGTATTCATTCATTCATTCATTCATTCATTCATTCATTCATTCATCCATCCATCCATCCATCCATCCATCCATCCATCCATCCATCCATCCATTTATTTATTTATTTATTTATTTATTTATTTATTTATTTATTTATTAGATCGTCATCGGCCGGGTTCGATCACGCGAGTTTCGGAGACAATGGAAAGTCTTTTAGCAATGCATAGAGAATTATCATATTATCAGCATTTTACACACCCCTCATAATAAATACGTATCACAGATAAATAACAATAACCACAAGCTCCAGTAATAAAAAAGACACGGCTTTCCTTTTTCAAACGTAACTGCTCTATCTTTTGTAAGATATACCGCGAAACGAGCGCTGCGCCACGATTAATTAGTTTTAACTTGTTTGCCCGCTCGCGTATATGTACGACCCCCTGTGGGATGAAGGGTGCTACGCCCCGATAAGGACATGGGTGCTCTGACAAATGACAACCTATGCCCGCAGATAAATTCCCTCGCCGGTCTAAGCTGCAAAAGTGCGTTCATCCAGTGACTCGGCTGTCTGTCTCAATTTGTCTTATGATGCACGTAACCGATGTTGAAAATTACGATTCAGGCCACGTTTAGCCTTGGGCTATCCATCTAAATATACAGCAAACGTAATCATTTGTCTGAGAATTGCGCGTAAAACTCATCCATTCATAAACAGTCAATAACATCTACTTTATTTACAAACCAAACAAGGCGTCTTGTCTCAGTCGTTCAGGGTTCTTGCTATAACACCAAGGCTAAATAAAACTCAGGAAATTAGCTTATGGTTTCTACGTAAAGATTAATTTTTGGCCCTACATCTTCTATATAATAATAATTTGAACTGGTTATGGAAATTACGGGAAAACGGCTGAACGGATTTTAATAAATTGCCCCTCATTTTGAAGCTTGGAATCCAAAGTTTTTCGGAAAAATATTAGTTTTCAGTGAAATGACAATTTTCCTACACAATTTTCCTATTTTCCAAAATCCATATGTCGTCAGTTTTGAGAACTAGCTAATTGCATTCAGGAGGAGCGAAGCGAGCATCAAGTCGGCCGTGTTGCATTTCAGAATAAAACAAAACACACACTACAGTAAACAATATTACACGAAGGCCGTGATCTGCAAGAATGCGACACATTTAGAGCTCAAATTAAATTGGTTATTAAAAACTTAACTTACTAAAAATAATTTACAAGTTCGATTCTGTGGTGTGTAATTTTCTGGGTACAGCTGTGTATTGGATATTAAAAACTACATTATTATTAGGCTATTAGAAATGAAATATTATTGTAGTTAATGCCGTGATGTGAGTATTTTTCATTAATTATACATATTAATGCTATATTGATGATATGAAAGTGAAACGTTTTGGGATTATATAAGGAGATGTAGAGAATAAGTTAAATTAGATTTTTATTTCTATATTTTACTGAGTGGCGGCTATATAGTAGGCCTATATATAGTATATGTTACTGAAAGCTATAAAACTTACGTAAGATAATAATATTGTGAATTTTATTAGTTACAACAATGTAATTTATTCGTCACAACAATAATTCCTTTCTACAATTCACCTTAAACGCTCTCGTCAACAATTGGATCTCCACTCCATTCTCCACACCGTATTCGTTATAGCACTCCACCGACGACAATGACAATTTACTTGGACTATTACGCACAACAATGAACTGTTAATCTAAACTAATATTTACAAAGCACTATTTACAAATCAGAACTACCAGTTCTCAGTTCACAGTTCTTCTATCTCAGTCACTCGAGTTCACGGTATCTCGAACCACAGACCTTCAGAGACAGTTCACTGTACTCGAACTCGGGTCCCTCCAACTGCGGTCCACTGCACTCGAACTCAGGTCCCTCCAACTGCGGTCCACTGCACTCGAACTCAGGTCTTCGGATGCTGACGCAGATGCGGACGCACACTCGAGTCGAACTCCGGCTGGCTTGCTTGCTCTGGCTTTCTCACTGACTGAATAACTGAAAACTCTGTCTAGTTCGCTGGCGCCTGCTCTTTTATAGCAAAATCATAGTTGCGAGAACCTTCTACAGGTGTGTAGAGAATTATCTCAATATCTCTACATCGACAGACGTCTGGAATAGTCGAGAAGGTCGTTCCACATCCACTGCGTCAAGTAGCAGCTGCGCGCGCAGACTCGTCGCGTGACGTAATACACCCTCTCTCTTCTCTCCACCGCGCGACGTCACTCAATGTTCCGTGGAGCCTGTGCGATCTGCTTTCTTGCGGGACGCTGGTCGTGAGTTCGATTCTCACGTCGCTGTCACAATATTATTAAAATCAAATATTTCTATAGTTATTAATCAAGTGGGGTTGGGTCTTTTTCATATATTTAATGGCGGTGTGGTGTAGGTATTTAAACAGGGTGCTCTAAAATTCCCCTTACAAACTTCTAGGACTTGTTAAGGGGGCTGAGTAGATAATATTTTGCATTGGAACCCATGTCCGGAAACGTACCGTTTCCGTGCTACAGCCGTTTGAAAACATGTTTTAAACGCGACCACTTTCACAAGTAATTAATTTTATTATGAGGCGTGACCCAGTACATCACTTGTTTTACAATTCAACTCATTAATAACCAAAGAAACAAAGTGAAAACTGAATCATTTGTTACAAACACTTTTGTTTACAGTTAAACTTAAACTGTTTTTGTCCTTTTCAAATGATGGTTAACATTCAAATCCACTACAAATGCGGTTCCATGTGGCGACCACCAACTTCATTGCACGCATTGTACCTACGAATGATGTTTTGGTAAACGCGCTCTATCACACCTGGTGTATCTGCAATCTCTCCTGCAGCGACCACAACTCGTGCCACCAGATCTTCAGCTGTCTCTTCAGGAGTCTCATAAACCAAACTCTTCATACGACCCCAGAGGAAAAAGTCCAATGGAGTAAAATCTGGTGATCGTGGAGGCCATGCCATTGGACCACCTCGGCCTATCTATCTTTGTTCGAACGACTGTAGCACGGAAACGGTACATTTCCGGACATGGGTTCCAATTCAAAATATTATCTACTCAATCCCCTTAACAAGTCCTGGAAATTTGTAAGGGGAATTTTGGAGCACTCTGTATGCGTGGTTCTCTTCAGTATTGGCTCGAGAGAGGGTATCTTTCATTATTATGGAAGCAAATAACTTTCCGAATGTCTGGTATTCTTCATTGAAAATAAATCTGGAAAATGTTTATTTGAACGTCTAATGAACTTAGTTTGCTGCATTTGCTGCACAAGCCACTAGTTTTTATATAATGGCAGTTGACTTAGGCCTAATTATGTCAACATATATGTCGAACATGGAGTCAGGCCACAGAGGGGAAAACACTAGAGGAGAAGGATTCTATCCGGTGCTGTGGATTGAACTTCGGCGTAGTTCAGTGGTTAGAGCGCTTGGTACGTAGAACCAAAGACCCGGGTTCGATCCCCGGCGCCGGAGCGAATTTTTCTTTTCTAATAACAATACAATTATGGTTTCTACTCAATCCGCGGTGAGAACCCGGGCAGGTCCTAAGAACTTCGTAAAAGGAGAGGAAGAAAAGTAGAAGTACATATCAGAAGTCACATGGAGTATCCCTAAGCACTTCAGGTGAATTAAGGGTTTTCTGCATCCCCACGAATAAACAAGTTGTGTGCCACTTGCGTTGCACGGCTAAGCTGGTCCCACAGTTGTTCAGAATCTCCGTAGGTTTCCTACCCTGTAGGGTCCTGTCTCACATTCAAGTCCATATCTTCTTACGTTGGCTTCAATTTCAGAATTTGCAGTAGGGCACCCATCCTTCCTATTTCATTTCAACGCTGTCATTCACAGGGACATCATTTTATTTTTACTAACATTTCTAATACTAACCTGGCTATACCTTTGAATCAACGGTTGAGAACCGGAAACCCCCTTCCACGACTGGAGTTCGATGATACTGACGTAATATACAAACAAATCACTTTACTAGGTATAGGAGGGAAGAAAAGTAGTTCATCCATTTATGTAAACTAGGAAATATCGCGATTTTGAGTTTGATAATTTTCATTAGGTTTTTGTTTAATCAAAATACAGTACAGTATTAACAATGAGTGTTTTTACTCACGAACTGAGCTGTCCATGTGGACGTATTCATTATGCAGTGCATATTATATTGTCTACAGCACATTAGCGTATACTATAGGGAATGAAGTTTAATTGAAAAATAATCATAATATGGATATTTAAACACATTTTTTTTAATGGTGGCCGTTCATTTCGATACAGGCTTCAGTTCTAATGTGCATATTATCCAATATAGACCATTGTACGTAATTCCAATTACCAGGTTCGTACTTCTTATCAGTAACTCATGTTGAAATAATTCTATACCTACTCTAGAAAAGAGTACCTTACGTACTGTAAATTCAATCTTCACTTCTGCCCGATCCGAAAAGATAAAATTACTCAGACATGCTATCTACTGTCCGTCCAAGTGATTATGTTGCAGGGTAGTAGAAAGGGAGGAAATCACGTGACAGTTAATTACTTAACGATGTCCTTTTATTTAAGTTAGTTTAAACATTTGTATGGGTATAATATTAAGTAGACGGCCAATTCCTATCAGAAATTAATGTTCTCAGAAAAGAGCTAAGACAGCCCAGCCACTAGCCTTTACAGACAGGTGAATAGAAGCAGGTAGAGCAAACCGGGATGCGACGTAGGCAAACGAACGACAATACCAGTGCGAAAATGATTCAATATTGAAAGCTCTTTCGTCACTGGAAAACGCGAACATATTTTTGGAAAGTACTGTTTACTATGATTCGATCCCAGGTGGTGACAGGATTTTTTCTCGTTGGCAAACTTTCAGAACGGCCCCGAGGTTCACTCAGCTTCCTATAAAATTGAGTACCGGGTCTTTCCCGGGGGTAAAAGGCGGTCAGAGCGTGGTGCCGACCACATCACCTCATTCTAGTGCCGAGGTCATGGAAAGCATGGGGCTCTACCTCTATGCCCCCCAAGTGCCTTCATGGCATGTTACGGGGATACCTTTACCTTTTTACCTTTTACTGTTTACTATGACAGTAAGGCTACTATGACTGTATATGCGGTCTTGGATCTGTGTGGAGGACGGTTGAACTTTATTAGTAGAAGGGGTGGGAGTGAAGTACATTAAAAAACTCAGGTAAAATAAAAATTGAAGTAAAAATGAAATGATGTCCCTGTAGAATCACTCTGTATAATCACGCAGTTGATGCAGCGTCATTAAATAACCTATTAAAACCGTTTAATTTATAATTATGCACCATCTTCTACAGAATCGTCACAATCACCAATGACGACCTAACCAAGAAAATTCTTATCAATAAATTATCAGTGGTAAGAAATGTTTGTGTCCCATGATATCAGAGACGCAAGTTGGAGTCGACAAGATAACCGTCCACCACGAAGCCGACGACAATAATAATGAGACCAGAAGAAAAATAAAGAAAGAAAGAAGAGAAGGTAAAAAGGAAAAAAAATGTAGAAGATCACAGAGCAGGACTTAAAAAAAAACTGAAATTGTTCGATGATCAGCACATGAGACAACATAGCAAAAAGTTAGTTGAAACCATTGCTATTCTCATTTTTCTTAACTATAATGTGACTAGAGAAAATTAAGTGTGTTGTTAAAATGAAAGTTGAAATCGAATTAACTGGACTATTGATGTCAATTTAACAAACCAACATCCTTCCTTTAAATAATTAACTGAAATTTATATAACCAATACATATTAATTTGTTCATAAGCAATGAAAGCAATAATAACGGCGACATTAAGCACGTCATTTACACAGACATTTCCGCTCATGAATAGCAGTAACTTCTTCTGCCAAAGGATATTATTTAATAAAACATAAACTTACGTCTGATGGTAATAGAAATCACATTAATAACTAAACACAATCTCACTAATTACAAAGAGCGATAATGCTTTAATACCGGAGCGCAATATCAGAGCTTGCAAATTATAACCCGTACAACGCATAAAAATAAGTACATAGCGAATGAATTGAAAATGATAATAGTAAACAATAATGATTGCTGAATTGCAAACTATAAACAAACGGCGCCATGCGGAGCAGGCGGCCACACATTCCAAGTTTACATTTTGAGCAGTAGCTAACTAAGAAATTTAAGTGCAATAAAGTTGTAGTCACTTAAATTACTGGTAAATTCGCGTGACAATTTTATACACAGTGGAAGGACACCTACGTAGTCTACAGACGTGGACAAATTATTAGAAAAATTGGAGATTTTTATTATATATTTTTACAAAGTATGATTCTTCAATTTAGACTACAGTTGACATCTTTGCGTTATTTACAAATTATTAGAAAAATCGAAGATTTGTATGTATATTTTTGCAAAATTACACTCTTCAATTTAGACTACAATTGATATTTTTGCAGATTTACAAATTATTAACAAAAGTGAAGATTTTTTTTTTTTGTATATTTTTACAAAATTCGACTCTTCAATTTGAACTACAGGTGCCATTTTGGATATTTCCAAATTATTTATTAGCACAACTGAAGATTTTTTATTATATATTTTTACCAAATTTGACCCTTCACTTTAGACTGCAGTTGACATTTTTGTATATTTACAAATTATTAGCAAAATTGAATATTTCATTATATATATTTTACAAAATTTGACTCTTCAATTTAGAATAGCCTACATTTGACATTTTGCATATTTCTATCTACTGTAATGATAGAAATACGCAAAATTTTCAACTGTAGTCTAAATTGAAAAGTCAAATTTTGTAAATAGAATTATCATAAAAAATCGTCCATTTTGTTAATAATTTGTCCACGTCTGTAGTTATTAACAGTAAAGGATTATAGAAATAAATCAAAATGTTGTTTTGCAATTTGTTCTTTGTTCATGACTTTCACGATTTTGAACCAAATTTGGTGGCATGTATCAAGAAAACTAGTCACTTTTACGGTACAGTTTATTCGATTCTGTGGCACACTGATTTCAATAAATTGTTAAGATAATACACTCAGGGACAAAAAAAAAACGGACACTTCTATATTTGCTTGTATTTTGTTGCCAATTATTTCAAAATGAAACAAAACCCATTTAAACAAAATAATGTTTCATTTAGCAACTTATACGACCACATTTGAAAAAAAAAATCTCTGATGAGAAAATTTACAAAAAATTACAAAGGGCGTACAACTATGACATCGTTTGGCCTAACTGTTTTTTCATTTTATGGTGGCTTAAACATTAAAAACTCTTTTTAGTAACGGGCATTACCCCCTCTGGCTTGAATAACTGCATCCATACGTCTTGGCATGCTCTCAATTTGGTTAGCAATGTCTTCTTGAGGAATAAGTTCCCATTCTTCGCCAAGTGCTCGCCTCAACTCTTGTAACGATTCTGGTCTCGGTCGTCTATTCTTAACACGCCGTCCCAGCATGTCCCACACGTGTTCAATTGGATTCATGTCTGGACTCCTTGCTGGCTATGGAAGAACATAGATTCCCACTTCTTGGAGATAATCTCCGACAGCATGGGCAATATGCGGCCGTGCATTATCATGCATTAAAACAAAATTATCGCCTACAAATTGGCCAAATGGCACAACATGATCAGCCAAACATTCATTTATATACCTATCAGCTGTTAGTCTTCCATTTTCAACAACAACCGACTCTGAACGAGCATCCGTACACACTCCTGCCCAAACCATCACTCCACCACTTCCATGCGGCACATTTTCGGAAATGCAACACTGTGAAAATCGTTCTCCCCTCCTTCTCCAAACTCTTTCACGTCCATCAGGTGAGCACAGATTGAAACGGGACTCATCGGTGAACAGAACACAGCTCCACTGTCCATTTCTCCAAATCCCTGTGATCATTTGCAAAACTCAGTCGTTCAACTCGATGCATCCTGAGAAGTCTGGGACCAGTTGCAGGTCTACTTGATATCAGTCCACTTGCTTTCAACCTCCTTCTAACTGTTTTGGCCGAAATTGGGCGTCCATGCATGTTAACAAATTGCTGGGCTACACTAGTAGCTGGCAGGTTGCGCTCCCTAAGAACTCTCAACACCATATACCTGTCTTAATTTGGATTTGTAGCTCTTGGACGACCCGAAC